>NC_090374.1:53590531-53679798 GCF_036365525.1 Heterodontus francisci
CAGTCCGGCAGGCTGTAGTGTGCCTAATCGGTAAATGAGATGCTGTTCCTCGAGCTTGCGTTGATGTTCACTGGAACACTGCAGCAATCCCAGGACAGAGATGTGAGCATGAGAGCAGGGGGGAGTGTTGAAATGGCAAGCAACCGGAAGCTCAGGGTCCTGCTTGCGGACTGAGCAGAGATGTTCCGCAAAGCGGTCACCCAGTCTGCGCTTAGTCTCCCCAATGTAGAGGAGACCACACTGTGAGCAGCGAATACAATATACTACATTGAAAGAAGTACAAGTAAATCGCTGCTTCACCTGAAAGGAGTGTTTGGGGCGTGGGATAGTGAGGAGGGAGGAGGTAAATGGGCAGGTATTACACCTCCTGCGATTGCAGGGGAAGGTGCCCTGGGACGGGGATGAGGTGGTGGGGGTAATGAAGGAGTGGACCAGGGTGTCGCGGAGGGAATGATCCCTTCGGAATGCTGACAGGGGAAGGGAGGGGAAGATGCGACTGGTAGTGGCATCACGCTGGAGGTGGCGGAAATGGCGGAGGATGATCCTTTGGATATGGAGGCTGGTGGGGTGAAAGGTGAGGACAAGGGGAGCCCTGTCACAGTTCTGGGAGGGAGGGGAAGGGGTGAGGGTAGAGGTGCGGGGAATGGGTCGGACACAGTGAGGTCCCTGTTGTAAAATGAACGGAGTGGCTGTTGACACTGAGGTTGGCGAACTGCCCAACCTCTCCAATCTATCCACATTACTGAAATCCCTCATTTTTGGAACCATTCTTGTAAATCTTTTCTGCACTGTCTCTAATGCCTTCACATCTTTCCTAAAGTGCATGCTCAGAATTGAACACAATACTCCAGTTGAGGCCGAACCAGTGTTTTATCATGTCAAATCTTTCTTAATGCATAGTGAATAATGCAAATAATATCTAAAAAGGGGCACTTTTGTTAAAGTTTTTTCAGTTGATGACACTGGGGCAAGCCAATGTCTGCTTACAGGTTGTGAAGAAAAGACATCTGTGGAGAGAGAAGCAGGGTGAACATTTCAAGCGATGACCTATCATCAGAACTAATCGACTTGAGTGTTTTCTGCATTTTCACAGAGTAATACAATGCAGAAGAGGCCCTTTGTCCCATCGAGTCTGCACCGATGCATTAAAACACCTGACCTGTCTACCTAATCCCATTTTCCAGCATTTGGCCAATGTTATGACGTGCCAAGTGCTCAATGGAAAATTTTCCATTTTTATTTTCAACTTTTTGATGCCTTACATGTGGCTGGGTTGAGCATTAATTGTGTGATAAGTGTTTTTCCTTATTGGCTGACTTCTCCTGTGGCAGTTAGACTATTGTGTAAATTAAGACTCTATAAATTTGAGTTAATTACTGTGATTAGTCTTTAGCAGCAAGAGACCCTTCTTCTTCTTTGGCCTCCTTGTCTCAAGAGACAATGGGTAAGTGCCTGGAGGTGGTCAGTGGTTTGTGAAGCAGCGCCTGGAGTGGCTATAAAGGCCAATTCTAGAGTGACAGACTCTTCCACAGGTGCTGCAGATAAAATTGGTTGTCAGGGCTGTTACACAGTTGGCTCTCCCCTTGCGCATCTGTGTTTTTTCCTGCCAACTGCTAAGTCTCTTTGACTTGCCACACTTTAGCCCCACCTTTATAGCTGCCCGCCAGCTCTGGCGATCACTGGCTCCCAGCAAGATACTAGTGAAATGCAAAAGATAGGAGTGTATATGAGATGCAGTTGGCAACTTTTAAGTACTGACTGCCTGTGACAATGAGAACATCTTGAAGGAGGGTAACCATGAACAAACAAGGGGAAGTGAAGTGCAGAAACAGAGGGTAAGACCACTTAAGAATGAATAGGGCAATTTAGCTATGGAGCATGACTGTATGGCAGAGATACTAAATGTATATTTTAGATCACTTTTTCCAAATGATAGTGAAAGTGAGAATGCAGATGTACTAAAAAAGGATATGGAAAAAATGTTCAAGGCAGAAAATAAGAAAGGAATTTATTCTGAACCAATTAGCAGAATTGAAGATGAATAAGTTGCCATGCCTTCATGGCATGCATCTAGTTGGTGAGATGACAGCAGAAATGTGACAGGTTTTTCAATTCTCCCTTAGATAAGCAAATTGTGCAGAGACTGGGGCAGAGTTGATATAATACCTGTGTTTGAGAAAGGAGAAAATAATAAACTTGGCAACTATAAATCAGTTAGTCTAATCTATCATTAGAAATGAAAGAAATCAAATTAGTAAGCACTTAGAGATGTGTGGGATAATCAAGGACAGCAAGCATGGAATTGTTAAAAGCAATTTCTGCCTGATGATGTTACTAGTCTTTGAAGAAATGACTAATTGGATAGAATTGTAGCCTGTATGGATTTTTCAGAAGATGTCCCACAGCAAGCTTGGTGCAAAAATCAGCTATATAAGAGGAAATGGAGCAGTATGGATAGAATTCTTTCTTAACTCATTCTTGGGATGAGATCGCCATTAACAAGGCCAGGATGTATTGCCCATCCCGAGTTACCTGTAATAGGTTGGTGGTGAATTGCCTTCTTAAACTGCTGCAATCCTGCTGTTCTTCAAATAGTGTTTCTAGGATCACTAACATTCACCCGAACGATTATAATAAATAGGCAGAACCTTGGTTTTATACCCAAACTTTCAGATAAATGACTTACAACCTATAAGCGGATTTAAAAACACGAGAGAAATAGCTCATGAGAATTAGCAATTTTTCTGATAGTACAGCAATCTTTTGGTACTGGACTGAAACGTCAGCCTAGAATGTGTGCTCAAGAATGGGCAACACAGTGGCGCAGTAGTTAGCACCGCAGCCTCACAACTCCAGCGACCCGGGTTCAATTCTGGGTACTGCTTGTGCGGAGTTTGCAAGTTCTCTCTGTGACTGCGTGGGTTTTCGCCGGGTGCTCCGGTTTCCTTCCGCAGCCAAAGACTTGCAGGTTGATAGGTAAATTGGCCATTAAAAAAATTGCCCCTAGTATAGGTAAGTGGTAGGGGAATTGAGGAAAGGTGAGGATGTGGTAGGAATATGGGATTAATGTAGGATTAGTATAAATGGGTGGTTGATGGTCGGCACAGACTCGGTGGGCCGAAGGGCCTGTTTCAGTGCTGTATCTCTGAATAAGTAAATAAATAAAACCTGGACTGGTGCTTGATTTCATAACCTTCTTGACTCGGAACTGAGAGTTCTACCAAATGAGCTAATGGCTGCTAATTTAGCTAGTGTAGCATTGTCTCTATGGTATTCTTCTAACTGTTTTAACCAAATGTTCAAATTCACATGGATGTAATGAACTTTTATCTTCAGGCTTTGTTT
Organism: Heterodontus francisci; assembly: GCF_036365525.1. Lineage (NCBI taxonomy): Eukaryota > Metazoa > Chordata > Chondrichthyes > Heterodontiformes > Heterodontidae > Heterodontus > Heterodontus francisci. Next base: position 53,593,877 of record NC_090374.1, read on the forward strand.
TCTACATTGGCTGACCTGTTGTAATTCAATGTTGTACCAACAGATGGAGTAGCAGATTGTATCAACTAAATTGAGCAGCAATGGCTGCAGTAGTGGACCCAACCACTGAAGCTGAACCCTCCGGAGCTGGAAATGAGAATCATTCCTCCTTTGCTGAAATTCCATATATCAAGGTGGAACCACATGCAGATATTCATGCAGAAGGTGGTCCTTCCCACAATGTTGCCATGGGAATGAAATTTGTCCTACCCAGTAGATTTGATATGAATGTCTGCTCTCGATTTGTGAAGTCTCTGAATGAAGAAGAGAGTAAAAACATTCAAGATCAGGTGAACTCTGACCTAGAAGTTGCCTCCGTGTTATTTAAAGGTAGGTAGTCTGAAAACATTTTAGATGCTGCCTCTTCTTGAGCCTATGAACTAGGAGGAAGTGCACGCTGACCTACACTGGCTCCAGCTTCGATTTTAAAATTCTCATCCTTGTTTTCAAATTCCTCCATGACCTGGCCCCTTCCTAGTTCTGTAATGTCCTCCAGCTCTACAATCCTCTGCTTCTCTAATTCTGGCCTCTTGAGCATCCCCAGTTTTAATTGCTCCACCATTGGTGGTCATGCCTTCAGTTGCCTAAGTCCTAAGGGCTAGAATTCCCTCCCTAAATGTTGTGATGAGGCCATAAGGAATCTGCAAGGGATATAGATAGGTTGAGTGAGTGGGCAAAAACTTGGCAGATGGAATTTAATGTAGGAAAGTGTGAGGTCATGCACTTTGGTAGGAAGAGTCAAAAGGCAGACTATTATTTAAATGGAGAGAGACTCCAAAAAAGTGCAGCACAGAGGGATCTTGGTGTTCTTGCGCATGAAACACAAAAAGTTAGCATGCAGGTGCAGCAAGTAATTAAAAAGGCAAATGGAATTTTGGCCTTTATTGCTAGGGGGTTGGAGTTTAAAAATAGGAAAGTCTTGTTACAACTGTACAGGGTGTTGGTGAGGCCGCACCTGGAGTACTGTGTACAGTTTTGGTCCCCGTATTTAAGAAAGGATATACTGGCATTGAAGGCAGTTCAAAAGAGATTAACTGGACCGATTCCTGGGATGAAGGGGTTGACTTATCAAGAGTGACTAAACAGGTTAGGTCTTTATTCATGGGAGTTTAGAAGAATGAGGGGTGATCTTATTGAAACATACAAGATTCTGAGGGGGCTTGACAGGGCAGATGTTGAGAAGATGTTTCCACTAGTGGGGGAATCTCAAACTAGGGGACATAATTACAGAATAAGGGGGCACTCATTTAAAACTGAGATGCAAAGGAATTTCTTCTCTCAGAGAGTAGTAAATGTCTGAAATTCTCTACCTCAGAGAGTTATGGAGGCTAGATCACAAAGTATTTAAAGAGGAGGTAGATAGATTTTTGAAATATCGGGGAGTTGAGGGCGATGAGCAGTTGGCACGAAAGAGGAGTTGAGGTCTGGAGCAGATCAGCCATGATCTTATTGAATGGCGGGTCAGGCTTGAGGGGCCGAATGGCCTACACCTGCTCCTATTTCTTATGTTCTAATGTAAACCTCTTCACCTCTCTACCTTACTTTCCTCCTTTAAGACACTCCTTAAAACCTACCTTTTTGACCAAGCTTTTGGTCATCTGACTTAGCATCTCCTTAAATGGTTTGGTGTCATGTTTTGTTAATGTTCCTGTGAAGCGCCTTGGGATGTTTTATTACATTAAAGGTGCAATGTAAACACAAGCTGTTAATATTTTGGGTAGAGACGCTTTATCAGAAATGGAGAGAGGATACAGGCGAGTCCTTTTATAGGATTGACTAAAACAGAGGAGAAGGTTAATGATTGAGCATGCTAATACTAATCTAAAGAGGAGATGACAAAGAATTGAGTATACTGGGAATGAACTTGTTTTTTTTAAAAAAAAAGCTAAAAATGGGTGAAATGTGTTAGATTATATATAACAGTCGTCTCAGTTAGACCTTGAAAAGACCTTAGCATGGGTACCAGAAGAATGGAAAACATGTTTACAGTGGTTATGCGAAAGATCCAAGTGCACTGTTCAGTTCTGGTCACCATATTACACAAAGAATGTACATGTATTGGAGAGCGTACAGAGAAGAGGATCTTAAATATTCTAGATGTAAAGGGGTTTAGTTATGAGGAAAGATTAGAAAAGCTCAATTTCTACACAATTGAGAGAAGTGTAAGGTAGGGATCACATCCAAAATATTAGATATTCTAAATGGAGCAAACCAGAATATTCAATGTAGGACATGTTAGTGAATTATAATTTTAAAATAGATGTTGGGAAGAATTTTACACAAGAATGGTGAATGTTTGGAATAATACACCAAGCAGTGTATTAGAGGTGCAATCATTTTGGTCTTTCAAAATAGTGGATGGATAAGAACATTGTAACAGGAATGGCTTATTTGACCCAGAGAGCCTGTTGTTCATTTTATTAGCTGTGGCAGCTCGCAAATCACTGCTATATATCTGGCTCCCTTAATTGGCTCACTTGTTTCTAATGTAAATATGAACCTCCCTGTTAAACATCTTAATTGATTTTGCATTTGTGGCCATTTTGAAACAGTACATTCAACAATCCCAAAGCTCTTTGTGTGAATACATTTTTTACAAGATTTGTTTTTAAACCAGCTTATTCTGGATTTCCCCATTTGACTGTTATATATGTACCTTGCCAATTCCATTCATTATTTCCAACACTTCAGATAATCAGTCAAGTTGTGTCAGCCATGGCTCAGTTGATAGCACTCTTGCCTTTGGGTCACAAGGTTGTGGGTTCAATTCCAACTTCAGGACGTGAGCACAAAAAATCAAAGCTGACACTGAGGAGTGCTGCACTGTCAGAGGTGTTGTGTTTTGGATGAGATCTTAAACTGAGGCTCCGTCTACTCTCTCAGGTGGACATAAAAGGTCCCATTGGCACTGTTTCGAAGAAGCATAGGGGAGTTATCCCTGATAACCCAGTCAATATTTATCCCTTGATCAACATACAAAACATTATCACATTGCATTTTGTGCCCCATTGCCTACATTACAACAATGACTATACTTCAGAAGTGCTTCATTGGCTTTAAAGCGCTTTGGGAGATCCTGTGATCATGAAAGCCACAATGTAAATGTAAGTCTTCCTTCCTCTCTCGAACCCCCTCATCTATAGGGAATATAACTCTAGTTTAGTGGACTGCCTCATCATCGCCAAGTCCCTTTAGACCAGGTATCATCCTGGTTGATGGAGAAAAAGAAAATTGTATTTATATAGTGTATTTTATTTACTTGGGTCACCTCAAAGTGCTTTGCAGTGACTGAATAACTTTTAAAGTGTGGTTACTGTTAAACAGACAAATGCTGCAATCAATTAGCGCAGCTTATCTTTTTGAGGCGAGATGACTAAAATTCAACACAATATTCCAAATAAGATCTTAGCAGTATTATGTACAACTGCAGTAGTGGCTCCTTATATTCTGTGCCTCTTTTCATAAGACCCAAAACTCCATCAGTCTTTTAATTTCCCTTTGCATCTGCGGACCTGAACCCCTAATGCTGTTGCGCACTCTTTTCCTTTAGTGCTCGTCATTTAGACTGTAGTCCCAGTTTACTGCCTAGTTAAACTGCATCTGCTACCTATCTGTCCATTTGCTTAAGCCGTATCCTTTTTCAGTTTTCTACTCTTCACCATTCACTATATCTTTGTAGCATCATCGGCAAGATTGAATATATTCCTTCGAATCCTGAATTCTGAATAGTAAGTTAGGAGCAATTGGGTACTAACGTGGCAAGCCTCAGTGGGTTGGGTAACATTTTGGGCAAGATTTTAACACACTCAAAACTGATTCATTTACACAGAGTTAAATTCGGGCCCATTATCTTCCTTTAATTTTCTTACATTTTGTGGCACGAGTAAGAGGGAATGTTGTTACATTGTTTGTGGCCTGATCACTAACTTGAAGGAAGAGGCACAGAGACAAGCAACAATTTAAAGCAAAAGAGCTAATATTACGATTATTTGAGAAGACCACTTATTTTCGTCCCCAGTTTCTATCTATTCTACATTTCATGAGTGAGTAAACAATTGCAATTTGCTTGAAATAGTGAATATTAGTGTTTGTGAACAGGACCATCGATTTTCTCATATTTAATACCAATTTTCAGGTATTAACTTACGTGTGTTGTTTGCAGCTGAGTGCAACATACACACCTCTGCTTCTCCTGGAATTCAAGTAAGACACGTCTACACGCCATCGGTGACCAAGCATTTCTCACCCATTAAACAGTCGACAACTCTGACTAACAAACATCGTGGAAATGAAATCTCTGCTGCACCTTTACTCTTGCACTGTAAGTCTTGTGTAAACATAATTGATTTGCATCCAAATGACCTTGGATTTAATATGTACTACTATACATAATCTTTAATAATAAAGGCAGTTTATTGCATGAGTGCATGAAGACCAGGTAGCTCAGCAGTGCTAAAGTCCAAATTGGTTGTTGTCTTTCAAAAAGATGGACCAAATTCTTTTATGGTGTGTTTTCACCTTCCCTATATTTTTAAATGACTATCATATTTCCTTTCTCTTGTTTTTCATTTTCATCAGTTGAGAAAGTAGCCAAACCTGTTCCCAGCTTCCTAAAAGTGTTATCTGTGCTATTTGCCAGGATATGCATGCAGTGGCATGAGATGACAGGCTCCGCAGTGGAATAGAGTGGGAAAACTTTGAGTGAAAAAAAACATAAAATGGTAGGGGGAATGAGTGGTTTTGGTTAGTAGTAGATCTTAAGGGAAATACTGCTGTAATGGAAACTTGCTCCTGGCGGTGAAGTATATGGAATAAGTTGCATTAGCTGAATAGTTTAAATCATTTCTATGGTGCACCTAATTTTTTAATGTTTTTTTATAGCTTTGTCTGTACATCAGCTGGCAGCACAAGGGGAATTACTTTTTTTGGCGAGCCGTATAGAGCAAGGTGAGTTTTTTTTATTCTTTCATGGGATGTGGGTGTCGCTGGCAAGGCCAAAATTTGTTGCCCCATCCTTGATTGCCTTTGACAACTGAGTGGCTTGCTAGGCAGTTAAGAGTCAACCACATTGCTGTGGGTCTGAAGTTACATGTAGGCCAGACCAGTTAAGGACAGCAGATTTCCTTCCCTAAAGGGCATCAGTGAACCAGATGGGTTTTTACAACAATCGATGATAGTTTCATATCTTTCAATTCCAGATTTTAATTAATTAATTAATTGAATTTAAATTCCACCAGTTTCCGTGGTGAGATTTGAACCTATGTCTCCAGAGTATTAGCCTGGGCCTCTGGATTACTCCCCCAGTGACATTACCACTCCACCATCATCTTAACAGCTTGTGTTGTTATGTTGTATGACTTGCACTAGTGAGAGACAGAAATTGTAAGTTGGCCTTGATGCCCATTGAATTCATATTCATGTCTATAGACTAGAGTGAATGCCTCTATTTTATTACGTTTCTAGACAATCTGCTAAACATGCAAGATGAGCAAGGTTTTACTCCACTGATGTGGGCAGCAGCTCATGGACAGATTGCAGTGGTGGAGTTTCTGCTACAGAATGTAAGGAATCAATATCTGTTCTTTCTGTACTAGCTCTAATCAATATCAAAAATATATTATAAAATTAGTAGAACGGAGCAAATGGAACAAACAAGATAAATATGAAAATACATTTTAGTTTCCGGTTCCTTGGTATGTAATGAGTGGAATTGACAATGGAGGTGTATTTTATAGTTGGCTGTGAGTTGCTTAATTTTCTGGCGGTGGAGCTGATGATGGACATGATCTGGATCTTGAAACGTGAGAATTGTGAATTGGAAATCTCAGCCTATTGGTCTGTAGTCAATCCCACTGCACTAATGGATTATAATTTCAGAGCTCCTCATTGAAGTCCCAATACACGTAGTTCATTGGCACAACTGTAACATTTTGACTTGCAGTGCATCAGCCCTACAACATTTAGAATTTGGGTTTACCTTAGTTTCTTTTTCATTTTTCACTTATCCTGAGGCACTGACTGAAGTATGATTTAATGACTGTTAGCCTTCTAGGTGTGAGCTTAAACATTGATTGTCAGAAGGTGATTCAACCCACCCCTTTTAGGACAAGTAACTCTTTTTTTCCCTACCCCTCCACCCCTCTGCCAGTCTTCTGCTCCCTAGACAGCTGAGAAAGACTTTAACCTGAGCCTATCTCAACATGGGCCAATTGTATCACAATTGCATCGCCACTAAGATTATTGAACTCAACTGGGAATTTAATAATCTATGTAGAATAGTACTATACTGGGCGATATACTTATCTCAAAGGGCATTGAGGAGGAGCTGGATTTGTGTTGTTAATAAGTGTCTTTTATTTCCCCTCTTGACCCAACTGAGTGTTTGCTAAATATTCAATTAGGCAGTGAGAAGGAAGAGTAGATCGCAAACAAAGTTCAACAAACTTCAGTGATGCAGAACAAGATGACGTGCAAAGGAGGTCCTTGTTTATATCATTCTTCAGGATGTGGGCGTCTTGGCAGGCTGGAATTTATTACCCATCCCTAGTTATCCTCGAGATGGTGTGGGCCTTCTTGAACTGCTGAAGTCCATGTGGCAAAGGGGCTCCCTTATGCTGTTAGGTAGGGAGTTCCAGGGTTTTGATCCAACATTGATGAAGAATGATGTAATATGTCCAAGTCAGGATGGCATGTAAATTGAAGGTGATGGTGCCCTTAGTAAAAGTCCCATCAGCTAGTAAGTGTTATATTGTAGATTGTAGGCAAAACTGGCAAATGAATTTCAGTATAGGCAAGTGTGAAGTCATCTACTTTGCACCTAAATAGGATAGATAATGTACTTTCTTTGTGGTGAGAATCTAGTAACAGTGGCAGTTCGAGGAGACTTGGGGGCCCATGTACATAGATCATTAAAATGTCATAGACAACTATAAATAAAAAAAACCAAAAAGCTAATGAAATGCTGGCTTTTATATCTAGATGACTAGAATACAATTCAAAGGGGGTAGAAGTCATGCTACAGCTATTAAAAATCCTTGTTTGACTGCACCTGGATACTGTGAGCAGTTCAGAGCACCACACCTTAGGAAGGATATATTGATATTTAAGCATAGATTTACTAGAATGATGCCTGGACTCCAAGGATTAAATCTAGGATTCTACTCCTGGGAATTTAGTTGATTAAGGGGTGATCTGATGGAATTTTTCAAGATACTAAGGAAAACTAGAGAAACTACCTACCCTATTTCCTCTGGTTGGGGACCCTAGGATTAGGGGGCATAGCCTAAAAATTAAAACCCTTCCGGCCTCTTAGGACTGAAGTTAGGAAATACTTCCACATGTGAAGGGTGGTAGAAATTTGGAACTCTCTTCTGCAAACGGTACTTGATGCTGGGTCATATGTTAATTTTAAATATATTTGAGATTGCTGTCAACCAGAGGTATTAAGGGATATGGGGCAAAGGCAAGTATATGGAGTTCAGTTACAGATCAACCAATCTCATTGAATGGCAGAACACGCTTGAGGAGTCAAATGACGTACTCCTGTTCCTATGTTCCAGTATTTCAATGCTCCTGATGCCCTTGTCCATCTAGGTAGCAGAGGTTGCCATTTTGGGAGATGCTGTTGAAGAAATCATAGCGATTTGGTGCAATACATCTTGTAGATAGTACACGTTGTAGCCATGGTACGCCTGTAGTGGAGGGAGTGATTTTTTTTTTAAACTACTGAATGGGATGCTGATCAATCACTTTGTGATGGAGGACAAGACATTGATGAAGCATCTTGAAGAAATCCTGCAGCAATATCCTGGGCTGATATGATTGGCCTGCAACAACCATAACCTCTATGCCAGGAATGACTCCATCCACTGGAGAAATTTCCCCCTCCCCTGCACCCCACCTGATACCCATTGACTGGTTTTACTGGAGCTCCTAGATTGAATGACTATTTTAATGTCAAGGGCAGTCACTCCTTCCATCATTTTACTGACAACTGTGAGTAGGCTGATGGGGCAGAAAATGGTTGGTTGAATTTGTCCTTTTTGTTAACTGGATACACCTGGATAATTTTATACTTTGTCGGGTTGATGGCAATATTTTAGCTGTAGTGGAATAGCTTAGCTAGGGGTTCGACTAGTTCCATTTAGTAGCACTCTCATCTGTGAGTCAGAAGTTTCCACATTCAAGTCCCACTCTAGAACTAAAACTCCAGTGCAGTACTGAGGGCGGCTGTACTGCCGGAGGTGCTGTCTTTTGGATGAGACGTTAAACCGAGGCACCACCTGCACCCTTGGGTGGACGTAAAAGATCCCATGGTAGTATTTCAAAGAAGAGCAGGGGAGTTATCCCCGGTGTCCTGGCCAATATTTAACCCTCAATTAACATCACAAAACCCTTTATCTGGTCATTATCACATTGCTGTTTTTGGGAGCCTGCCGTGTGCAAATTGGCTGCTGTGTTTCCTATGTTACAACAGTGACTACACTTAGGTGCTTCATTGATGTCAAGCAATTGGAGACGTCCAGTGGCTGTGAAAGGCACTATATAAGTGCCAGTCTCTCTCTCTCTCTCTCTCTCTCTCTCTCTTTCAAGTATTCAGTACTACAGCCAGGAAGTTGTCGGGTCCCATTACCTTTGCTGTGTCCTGTGAAGTCAGCCATTTTGTGGCATCACGTTGCACATCCACTTGAATATGACATCTTAGTTTTCCTATTCTACTAAAATAACTGAATCCTGAAATTGTAATCTAAACAAAATGTTTTTTTAAATATTGTAGATAATTTTATTTCTAATTAGTTAATTTATGATTTCATTCTCATTATGTACTTTATATATGTTTAACACAGGGCCATCTATAAGTGCAGGTTTTTACTTTCATACTTTGGAAGTTAAACTGCAAATTGTATGTTTCTTTTTGAAAGGGAGGTGATCCACATCTTTTAGCAAATGGGAGGGAGAGTGCACTGTCTCTAGCCAGCAGTAAAGGCTACTCGAACATTGTAAACATGCTGCTGGACTATGGGTGTGATGTGAATGAATATGACTGGGTAAGTAACATCGAGAATATATTGGCCAATAATTTTCTTTTCTACATAGAACTAATATTTTAAGCAAAATTAAGAGCGTATTCAGTGGAAAGTAAAACTTTCAGCTGGGAGCAATTTATGTTGAATGTATCGTCATTTGTCAAATACACCCTTCGAGTTTCTCTTTATCTGTTCATTCAAACCATATGTTCTGATGACATAATTGAGAAATTTGGAAGTAGTAACTGAGCCTGACAGCTTAAGGTAGCTGAAGCAATATCAGTAGGGGTGGTCATTAACCTCATGTTTCAGCAGCATTTCATTTCAGATGTACATACTAAGTTTTCTCACATTGCCAAGTTTAATACCTCTTAAGGGTTTGTGGATTCAAGTGTTCTTGAATCAATCGCAAATATTCAGAAAACAAATAAATTCCCGCAAAAAGATTAAGATAAATCAGAATTTTCTTCTTAAATGGTGAGATTATCTCTCTAAATGCTACTAATTTATGAGACAATTGACTTGATGTTGTAGCTATATCTATGATTTCTGCTTAGATTATCTCAAAATATAATTGTATTATTGTAATTTTGTTTAATGCAACCAAATTGTTTGAAATATCTTTTGTATCTCTGAACTCCAAAATAGAATGCGTGGTGATGATATATAATATCTAAGTATTGCATGATTTACTAATTACAGTCATCTGAAGCCTTGCACACAGAAGATTTCGCGGTACCTGTCTCCCAAGCATGTAATAGCTGCTTAGTAATAGCTGGAAAATATATTCCCAAACAGAAATTGCTACAATAGAAGCTTTGCATTTTTAAATGGCAATTGTAGTCATTGTCATTTTCTAATTTAAACTGTTTGAAATTCAAGCAACTTGGCATATTTTTGCATACTTTTGTAAAAGTCATAATGCTATAACACCATAGTACCTTTCTAAATATTTGTGAAACTGGTTGAGTGTTCAAACCTGGGGAACCACGAGTAATATAAATGAGCAAGAAATCTAATTAAAAGTGAATGTTAATGGTATACTCTTGGTGATCTAGGAAGTACGATTGTATTTTTAATTTATTATTTGAATGAAGGGGAATGTTTGGTAGTTGTGTGTGCTGTATGAATGCTACACTTTATTTAAATGGCATGATGGAAATAGATGAAGGATGGGAGATGATGAATAAGTCTTGTATGCAACGCTGAACTTGAGTGTTCATAACATCAAAGTGTAAGCTAGCACGAGGAAAGCTGCCCTCCATGGGCCCTTTGACCGAGCTGAGCGCAGATATCTGTCCTACAGCTGATGAGACAACTCTTAAGACTCAGGATGTCAGCTCCTGGAAGACAATATCTAGAAAGCATAAATGCGAACACATAGTCATGGATCCAGGGTTTGGTACCTACCTTGATTTGGGTTACAAGGAAATGCACAACTGTTCCTGGAAATCATCTCCCAACTGGTGGAATCATCATATAATGGGATATGTTTTGTTTCCAGATTGTTGTGAGGAGGATGGTGGCAAAGAATTCACATGTTTAGTAGTTGTGCTACTCACCATACTGCTCATGGGGAGCTCCTAAACCTGCTGTCCACTTGGGGAGGAGCTCAAAATATGCTCTTGGTGGTTGTTTAATGACCAATTACTGATTTTTGAGAGAAGTAGAAAGAACCTGCATTGTTATAGGACAGCCCAAAGTGCTATTTAGAAAAAAAATTCATTCTCTGTAGTTGGGTGTTACTGGCAAGGCTAACATTTATTTCCCATTTCTCATTTCCCGGAGAAAGTGGTGGTGGGCCTTCTTGAACCACTGTATTGTATCAAGTGAGTGACTTGCTAGGCCTCTTTCAGAGGGCAATGAAGAGTAAGTTCTGATGAAAGGTCATCAGCCTGAAAGATTAACTGTTTCTGTCGCTACAGATGCTGCCAGACCTTCTGAATATTTCCAGCATTTTCTGTTTTTATTTCAGGTTCTCAGCATCACAGTATTTTGCTTTTATCAGAGTAAAATCATGTTGGTGTGGGACTGGAGTTCTAGGTAGGCCAGACCAAGTAAGAACGGTAGTTTTATTTTTCCTTCAGGACATTAATTGAACCAGTTGAATTTTTACAACAGTCCGACAGCTTCATGGTCACTTATACTAAGCATTCACACTCTGAGGTTCTATTTGTGAGAAATTAGCGTAATCAGTTTTTTGGTTCATAAATTTAGGTGAAATATTTAGTGGAATCTTCTTGAAAATGTTACTGTTCTGTTTCTGTTTGCAGAATGGGGGAACTCCTTTGCTTTATGCGGTACATGGAAATCATGTGAAATGTGTGGAAACTCTGTTGGGTGAGTTAACATAACATCCGATAATGTGACTTTTGCACTGTACCCCAATAAATCATTTTGTCTGAGGTTCTTGATACTCCTGTACGAAACACAGGCTTTGACTGTTAAAACTAAACAATGTTACAAGTTTTTAAAAAAACATTTCATCAAAAATATTTTCCTGTTCTAATCTCTACTGCAAGCCTCTCTCTCCTGTCTCCTCCACCCTTACCTCCAACAATTAGTGTGAGGAGCTCATGAACTTCTTTGTTCCTAAGATCAAAACCATCCGATCAGCTATCTCTGCTGCATTCCTCCCTAGTGCTGAACTCTCATTTTTCTCTAGTTTCTCTCGTATCTCCCCTCATGCCCTCTCTGAACTTATCTTGTCCATGAGACCCACCTCCTACTCCCTTGACCCTATTCCCACTAAACTGCTGACCACCCAGTTTCCTGTCCTGGTCCACATGTTAACTGATATTGTTAGTAGTTCTCTCCTTCAGGTGTTTTCCCTCTCTCCTTTAAATCTGCCTTCATCAACACTCTCAAAAAAACAACTCTTGACCTCACTATCCTTGCAAACTCTGCGCCATCTCCAACCTCGCTTTTCTCTCCAAAGTCCTTGAACATGGTGTTGCCTCATAAATCCGTGTCCATCTTTCCCAAAACTCCATGTTTGAATCCCTCCAGTCAGATTACAGGATCTGCCACAGTACAAAAACACCTCATATCAAAGTCATAAATGACATCCAATGTGACTGTGGCAAAGGTAAACTTTCCCTCCTCGTCCTTCTTGACCCGTCTGCGGCCTTTTGACACAGTTGACCACTCCATCCTCATCCAATGCCTTTCCACTGTCGTCCAGCTGGGTGGGACTGCTCTTACTTGATTCCATTCTTATATACCTAATCATCCAGAGTATCAATTGCAATGGCTTCTCTTCCTGCTCCCAAAGTGTTATCTCTGGTGTCCTCCAAGTATCTATCCTTGGCCCGCTCCTATTTCTTCGCGACATCATCTGAAAGCACTGCATTAGTTTTCACAAGTACGCTGACAACACTTCGCTTTACCTCACCACCTCTCTCAAGTTCTCCACTGTTGCTAAATTATCAGACTGCTTTTCTGACATCCAGTACTGGATGAGCAGAAATTTCCTGCAATTAAATATTGGGAAGGCTGAAGCCATTGTTTTTAGTTCCTGCTCCAAACTCCATTCCCTAGCTACCGACTCTGACCCTGGCAACAGATTGAGACTAAACCAGTCTGTTCACAACCTTTGTGTCATATTCGACCCTGAGATGAGTTTCTGACCACATATTCACGCCATCATTAAAACCACCTATTTCCACTTTCATAACAGGAGAGTAGCTAAAGTAAACGTTAGTCCCTTAGAGACAGAGTTAGGAGGAATTATAATGGGGAATGAGGAAATGGCAGAGACATTGAACAAATATTTTGTTTCTTGACTTCGCAGTAGAAGACCCAAATAGTATACCAGAAATAAAGGGTAACCAAGGGGCTAATAAGAGTGAGGAACTTAATTAATATCAGCAGAGAAAAAGAATTGGAGAAACTTAAGGGACTAAAATCCAACAAATCCTCAGGACCTGATGGCCTACATCCTAGGGTTCTAAAAGATGTAGCTGCAGAAATAGTGGATGCACTGGTTATGATTTTCTAAAATTCCCTAGATTCTAGTATGGTCCCAACAGATTGGAAGTTCGCAAATGTAACACCGCTATTCAAGAAAGGAGGGAGAGAGAAAGCAAAACTACAAGCCAGTTAGCCTGACATCAGTTGTCGGGAAAATGCCGGAATCTATTACTAAGGAAGTCTTAACAATGCACTTAGAAAATCATAGTATGAACAGACAAAGTCAACATGATTTTACAAAAGAGAAAAAGTGTTTTTGAGGATGAACTAGTAGGGAAGATAAAGTGGAACCAGTAGGTGTAGTATATTTGGATTTTCAAAAGGCATTCAATGAGGTGTCACACAAAAGGTTAATGTGCAAGATAAGGCCTCATGGAGTTGGGGGTAGTATATTAGCATGGATGGAGGATTGATTAACGGACAGGGAGCAAAGAGTAGGGATAAATAGGGCATTTTCAAGTTAGCAGGCTGTAACTAGTAGAGTGCCACAAAGACTGGGATCTCAGCTATTTACAATCTATATTAATGACTTAGACAAAGAGACCAAGAGTAATATATCCAAGTTTGCCGATGATACAAAGTTAGGTGGGAATGTAAACTGTGAGGAGGACACAAAGAGGTTGCAAAGAGATATAGACATGTTAAGTTAGTGGGCTACAAGGTGGCAGATGGAATATAATATGGGGAAGTGTGAGGTTATTCACTTTGGAAATAAGAATAGAAAATTAGAATATTTTTTAAAAGGTGTGAAACTTTAAAATATTGATATTCAGAGAGACTTGGGTGTACTTGTACAATGAACGCAGAAAGTTAGCTCCAGGTACAGCAAACAAGCAAGACAAACAGCATGTTGGCCTTTAATCCAAGGGGATTGGAGTGCAAGAATAAGGAAGTCTTGTGACATCGTATAGGGCTTTAGTGAGACCACACCTGAAGTACTGTGCACAGTTTTGGTCTCCCTATCTAAGGAAGGATATACTTGCATTGGTCTGTGTGCATCTCCGGCTGGATTTAACACTCCATGAGCATCGCCAGTCTCTTGATTGGAGGATGTCAAGTATGCACCCATCAGAGACACGACAACAGTCAAGGCCTGGATGGGTGCGCATAGCCTCTGGAAGTTGCACTAGATTTTCCATCACCTTTCACTGCAGCAGTTGCCCTGTCGTGGCCAACTCCAAAGGCATGTCATCAGCCTGGGGCTCAGCATGGGCCTGGCCTCCCACAGTGGCCTCGGCTGTCTCACCCTCCGTCAGCTGCTCAGGCGCGTCTGTGCTGTGCTCATCAGCTTGTGAACCTGAATGTAATCACCAAAGTATACCCACCATCGTGAGAGTTTTTTTTTATTCATTCATGGGATGTGGGTGTCACTGGCCAGGCCAGCATTTATTGCCCATCCCTAATTGCCCTTGAGAAGGTGGTGGTGAGCTGCCTTCTTGAACCGCTGCACTCCATTTGGGGTAGGTATACCCACAGTGCTGTTAGGAAGGGAGTTCCAGGATTTTGACCCAGTAACAGTGAGGGAACGGCGATATAGTTCCAAGTCAGGATGGTGTGTGGCTTGGAGGGGAAATTGCAGGCGGTGGTGTTCCCAATCATTTGCTGCACTTGTCCATCTAGTTGGTAGAGGTCGCGGGTTTGGAAGTTGCTGTCTAAGGAGCCTTGGTGCATTGCTGCAGTGCATCTTGTAGATGGTACACACTGCTGCCACTGTGCGTTGGTGGTGGAGGGAGTGAATGTTTGTAGATGGGGTGCCAATCAAGCGGACTGCTTTGTCCTGGATGGTGTCGAGCTTCTTGAGTGTTGTTGGAGCTGCACCCATCCAGGCAAGTGGAGAGTATTCCATCACACTCCTGACTTCTGCCTTGTAGATGGTGGACAGACTTTGGGGAGTCAGGAGGTGAGTTCCTCACCTCAGGATTCCCAGCCTCTGACCTGCTCTTGTAGCCACGGTATTTATATGGCTACTCCAGTTCAGTTTCTGGTCAATGGTAGCCCCTAGGATGTTGATAGTGGGGGATTCAGCGATGGTAATGCCATTGAATGTCAAGGGGAGATGGTTAGATTCCCTCTTGTTGGAGATGGTCATTGCCTGGCACTTGTGTGGCGCGAATGTTACTTGCCATTTATCAGCCCAAGCCTGGATATTGTCCAGGTCTTGCTGCATTTCTACACGGACTGCTTCAGTATCTGAGGAGTCACGAATGGTGCTGAACATTGTGCAATCATCAGCGAACATCCCCACTTCTGACCTTATGATTGAAGGAAGGCCATTGATGAAGCAGCTGAAGATGGTTGGACCTAGGACACTACCCTGAGGAACTCCAAAAGTGATGTCCTGGAGCTCAGATGATTGACCTCCAACAACGACAACCATCTTCCTTTGCGCTAGGTATGACTCCAGCCAGCAGAGGGTTTTCCCCCTGATTCCCATTGATCTCAGTTTGCTAGAGCTCATTGATGCCATACTCGGTCAAATGCTGCCTTGATGTCAAGGGCAGTCACTCTCACCTCACCTCTTGAGTTCAACTCTTTTGTCCATGTTTGAACCAAGGCTGTAATGAAGTCAGGAGCTGAGTGGCCCTGGCGGAACCCAAACTGAGCATCAGTGAGCAGGTCATTGCTAAGCAAGTGTTGCTTGATGGCACTGTTGATGACACCTTCCATCACTTTACTGATGATTGAGAGTAGGCTGATGGGGCGGTAATTGGCCGGGTTGGACATGTCCTGCTTTTTGTGTACAGGACATACCTGGGCAATTTTCCACATTGCAGGGTAGATGCCAGTGTTGTAGGTGTACTGGAACAGCTTGGCTAGGGGCGTGGCAAGTTCTGGAGCACAGGTCTTCAGTACTATTGCCGGAATATTGTCAGGGCCCATAGCTTTTGCAGTATCCAGTGCCTTCAGTCGTTTCTTGCTATCACGCGGAGTGAATCGAATTGGCTGAAGTCTGGCATCTGTGATGCTGGGGACTTCAGGAGGAGGCCGAGATGGATCATCAACTCGGCACTTCTGGCTGAAGATTGTTGCAAATGCTTCAGCCTTATCTTTTGCACTGATGTGCTGGGCTCCCCCATCATTGAGGATGGGGATATTTGTGGAGCCACCTCCTCCAGTTAGTTGTTTAATTGTCCACCACCATTCACGGCTGAATGTGACAGGGCTGCAGAGCTTAGATCTGATCCGTTGGTTATGGGATCGCTTAGCTCTGTCTATCGCATGCTGCTTACGCAGTTTGGCACGCAGATAGTCCTGTGTTGTAGCTTCACCAGGTTAACACCTCATTTTGAGGTATGCCTGGTGCTGCTCCTGGCATGCCCTCCTGCACTCTTCGTTGAACCAGGGTTGGTCCCCTGGCTTGATGGTAGAGTGGGGGATATGCCAGGCCATGAGGTTACAGATTGTGTTTGAGTACAATTCTGCTGCTGCTGATGGCCCACAGCGTCTCATGGATGCCCAGTTTTGCATTGCTAGATCTGTTCGAAATCTATCCCATTTAGCACGGTGGTAGTGCCACACAACACGATGGACGGTATCCTCAATGTGAAGGCGGGACTTCGTCTCCACAAGGACTGTGTGGTGGTCACTCCTACCAATACTATCATGGACAGATGCATCTGCGGCAGGCAGATTGGTGAGGATGCGGTCAAGTATGTTTCTCCCTCGTGTTGGTTCCCTCACCACCTGCCGCATGCCCAGTCTAGCAGATATGTCCTTTTGGACTCGGCCAGCTCGGTCAATAGTGGTACTACGGAGCCACTCTTGGTGATGATCATTGAAGTCCCCCACCCAGAGTACATTTTGTGCCCTCGCCACCCTCAGTGCTTCCTCCAAGTGCTGTTCAACATGGAGGAGTACTGACTCATCAGCTGAGGGAGGGCGGTAGGTGGTAATCAGCAAGCGGTTTCCTTGTCCATGTTTGATCTGATGCCATGATACTTCATGGGGTCCAGAGTCGATGTTGACTCCCAGGGAAACTCCCTCCCTACTGTATACTACAGTCCAACCACCTCTGGTGGGTCTGTCCTGCCCGTGGGAAAGGATATACCCGGGGATGGTGTTGGCAGTGTCTGGGACATTGTCTGTAAGGTATGATTCCGTGAGTATGACTGTCAGGCTGTTGCTTGACTAGCCTGTGGGACAGCTCTCCCAACTTTGGCACAAGCCCCCAGATGTTAGTAAGGAGGACTTTGCAGGGTCGACAGGGCTGGGTTTTCCGTTGTCGTTTCCGGTGCCTAGGTCGATGCTGGGTGGTCCGTCCGGTTTCATTCCTTTTTATTGACTTTGTCGGGGTTAGATACAACTGAGTGGCTTGCTAGGCCATTTCAGAGGGCATGTAAGAGTCAACCACATTGCTGTGGGTCTGGAGTCACATGTAGGCCAGACCAGGTAAGGACAGCAGATTTCCTTCCCTAAAGGACATTAGTGAACAAGATGGGTTTTTACAACAATCGACAATGGTTTCATGGCCATCATTAGACTAGATCCAGATTTATTAATTGAATTCAAATTCCACCTTCTGCTGTGGTGGGATTTGAATCCATGTGCCCAGAGAAATACCCTGGGTCTCTGGGTTACTAGTCCAGTGACAATACCACTACGCCACCGCCTCCCCAGTATCTGCACTGGTGGAGAGTGCGGGGGAATGATGTGATGCTGCACACTCTGAGAAACCCTCATCCTCCTCAGTGGTAGGTGGCTGGCTGTCCCCTGGTCTCTCGACGTCTTCTGGCCTCAGTTTGTGACTGACCTGCATGACAGAACATAAACATGCAAGGGTTAATGGCGTCCCATTTCCTTACCCCAGTTGTCCTTGCTGTGGAGCTCCATGTATCCAGCGTTGGTCACATGGGGCCTATGTCTTCTGTGTTCCAGATGTACTCTTGTGCACCTACACTGGTTGACTCACCTTCTTGGGTTGGAACACCTGTCTTGCCATCATAATAGCATGGACGCTCTGGTGGCCTGCCAGTTCCAAGGCTACCTGCCCCATGGGATTGAGGATGTGGAGGTACGGCACCGGTCTGCTGGACTTGCCCTCTCTTTAATGTTGTGTGCTGTCTTTTCGTGGAGGCACGTAATGGAAGACTGTTGGTTACCCCACGGAGACAGGCACAATGCTTAATCTGGTGGTGGCCCAGGGATCTCAGAAGGGCGCCTCACACCGAAAGGCAGCCATGCCTCAGACAGGATATGCTACTGCCTGAATGCCTTGCCCACTGATAGGTCGTCTCTCCCTCAGCAACAAACCAACCCTCTCTCAGTGCCACGTGCAAACCCCAAATGGAAAAGAGGTACGGAGTACTCACCTTAAGACCAAATGAGGTAATTGACGTGCTTCCGACCCTACAGCTGCTGACCTCCTCTGCAAACTCCGTCCAGGCTTGCTTGGTCAGGTGGAGCCCTCTCATCCTCCCATCCCTTGGGAAGAGGATTTTCTGCCTTGCGCTTGACGCCTGGAGGAGAACCTGCAGGGAGGCATCGCTGAACCATAGGGCTGCCTTCTGCCATTGTGTGTGTTGCCTCCTGGGGAGCTCCTTGGTACCTTTGGGTCTTGAATGAGGGGAGCAACAGTAGCAGCAGCAGCAGCAGGATGGTTGAAGGTAGCTGGAGCAGGGTGTCTCCAGGCAGCTGCAGCAGACTAAATCAAGGCAGCTGCAGCAGAGTGTTTCCAGGCTTCAGTGGCAGTTTAAACCAAGGCAACGGGAACAGGAACGACTGTTTCTTTCATGCAGGAATAAATGCAGGGCTATCTGCCCTTTAAATATGGCGCCAGCACATGCCGTGGTATCAGCTGACATCCATCTTGCCGCCTCCGTTCCAGTCTCGTACCCCGGATTGGACAGCCGCAGCGCGTCACACTCATTAATTGGATGGCCACCGTGAGATCATGCGCGGCCAGTCGCCTAACTTGATAACTGAAACGGCACCCACATCCGGTGCCACCGCTGTGACCCGTGCCAATCGCCATAAAATCCAGCCTTTTGTTCTTGCTGCCCTCCACATAATGCATCATGTGAATACAAACTATTCAAGTAATTGAGTTATCGGGTCTAAAAATGCAACAACATCTCATGAATGAAGTTCTTTAATTATTGTTTGATCTGAAGTTCTTGCTCTTTTTTGCAGAATATGGTGCTGATCCAACTGTTGAAACTGATTCAGGATTCAATGCTATGGACATGGCTGTAGGGTTGGGTTTCAAGAATGGTAATTCCTAAGTTTGATTTTATTATGCAATCAGTGGATTTTTGTTTAAATGCAGTTTATTTAAAATAAAGATTAAATCACTTTTGGATGCATTTGTTAAATATCCCGTTTACAAAATATACTTCTTGACTCAAACTTCATGGGATATTTTATTCCCTTCTTTGTCCACATGGCTGGAGACCCTTGTATCCAACAGGACAGGAAGCCAACATGTTTCCAGGCCAGGGCCAGTTTAGTTTAGTTTAGTTTAGAGATACAGCACTGAAACAGGCCCTTCGGCCCACCGAGTCTGTGCCGACCATCAACCGCCCATTTATACTAATCCTACACTAATCCCATATTCCTACCACATCCCCACCTGTCCCTATATTTCCCTACCACCTACCTATACTAGGGGCAATTTATAATGGCCAATTTACCTACCAACCTGCAAGTCTTTTGGCTTGTGGGAGGAAACCGGAGCACCCGAAGAAAACCCACGCAGACACAGGGAGAACTTGCAAACTCCACACAGGCAGTACCCAGAATTGAACCCAGGTCGCTGGAGCTGTGAGGCTGCGGTGCTAACCACTGCGCCACTGTGCCAGCTGCAGGTGACACCAAGGGACGATTAGGGAGGTGATTTTGTTTTTGCCCTCCCAATT
Source organism: Heterodontus francisci (assembly GCF_036365525.1). Classification (NCBI taxonomy): domain Eukaryota; kingdom Metazoa; phylum Chordata; class Chondrichthyes; order Heterodontiformes; family Heterodontidae; genus Heterodontus; species Heterodontus francisci. The sequence continues at coordinate 53,613,768 of NC_090374.1, forward strand.
TCTCTCACATGCCACAGCCTTTATTTGACACCTCCCCATATGACATGAATCAAATCAGGAAATTAGTTGAACAGAACTCAAATCTGTGCTCTTGACCCCTCTAACTGTTAGTGAGCTAGCACACAACGCTACTGCATCATCGGCTCACATTTTTAGCTTGCATTACACATATTCCACCAACAGGTAGGGCTATTTTTGTATGATACAGTACAAGAAATACTGCTGTTTATGATTAGTGCACAGACTTCAATATTGCACTGGAATGAACAGCTAGGTGGTCTGTTGAGTCATTCAGTCAAAGTTGGATCTGCAGCCAAGTATTTTTAAGCTTCTTGATGGTGCACGCCAATAGAGTTGGAAAATAATTGTATTAACAAATAAAACTAAAAATATTAGTCCCAAAATTACTTTGATTTGGCAGTGTTATTTAGTATTACAGAACCCAATTCCCTCAGATTTCTATGCATTTCTGTCATGTTCCATGATGGTCATACCTGAAGAGGCAGCACCGGTGAAGTGATGTTAAGCATCCTAAATTCCTCAGTTGTCCCTAAAGGATTCCACGCCTGTATGAAGGAACCATATAGTCTATGCTGGTACTAAATCCTGGTGGAAGTGGGGCCCAACCACGACCAGCCTTGGGGAAAATGGTTCCCTGGACGAACTTGTATTTTGGCACTCTTTGTTTGAGCATAAGTATGTAGTAGTATTGTGAAAGTTTCAGAAATAAAGTTGTATTCTCAAAGGTTTTTATAATTTAAATAAGAAACAAAATGTCATTAAAAAATTATAGCTAAGTGACAAACAAAACATTAAAATAAATACTTAAATAATAAATAACAATAACAGATTTAAAAAAACTTGGTTCATCAAAATATTTTGAGCCATGGCATTCATGATGCACAGGATGCCTAGTTAGGATAGTCTGTCATTTACCATGTTTGGTCGCAATTATGTTTTTATGAGCTTCAACTTTGAGAAGCTCCACACGCTGCTTGATACCAATACTGGCATGGTTAACAGGATCCTGAGTGCAATCCATGTAGTTTGCTCTTCTTGAGTTGCACTAGGGCCCTTTGGAAGCAAACTTTGGAGATAGCCAAGTTCTTCACAGAGGTCAATGCTGTTAACGTCAAACCCTTTTGACCATAGTGCCCAGGGCGGTTGATTGCATCTCCCACCCATAAGGGAGCCCAGCAGTTGATTAAAAGTCAATTTCCATGTGACACTCAATCACAGAGTTGGACCAGCAGCAACTGCAAGGTGGATTTTTTTTTTTAAAAGCACTCTCTTTTTAACTAGAGTTCCACCCCACCCCACCCCACCCAACTCAGAAATTTCTGGTCCTCATAAGGTGATCATCCTGGAAGTACCATAAATATCACGGGTGCCCATCTGCCTTATACTGATGACTGCACCTCCAGAATTTGGGCTGGACTCAAATGCCAGGGTAGAACAGAGGATGAAGTCCTGCAGTACCACATTTACAGTAGCATAGCAGCATGCCAAGAATTTTGGGGTTGACTTATTTAGTATTTTACATCTCTTCAGGAAAAATAACCTGAACTAAATTGTTTACTACATAAATCTATTTGAGTAATTTAATTCATTTATAAACCTGCAGGATGTAAAATTGATCATTTGAATAACTTCAGCAGAAAAGTTGATATGCCACTTTGCTACTCGCACTAACTATCTTTCTTTCCCGTAACATCACCAAGAGGAATTTCATCTTCCTGATGATTACAATATGTTTTGTTTTGTGTCATTCCTTTCTTGCTGGTAAGAATTGTTAAGTAGATGTAATTACATCAGAGTTCAAAGTCTTCTGCTGCTGCTTATTCATTCACTAAGGCAGTGTTGAACTTCTGTCTACCTTTGAATGGGAATAGGTGCATTTTCTAATTCAAGGATTTTCCTCTTTTAGTTCAACAGGTTATTGAGGCTCATTTGCTGAAGTTGTTATTGAACATCAGGGAATGATGTTCTGACATCTCTGGCAGTCACAGAAGAATAAATTACTTGAACCATTACATCATCTGCCTTCCTTGAGGGAGTATTACAAAATGTTTGTGTTTGACTGTATATCAATCAACTTACTGATTGTTGTAATTTATGGCGAGAGAAAGTAAAGATTATTCCTGATCCAGATTTGCCTGTAATGATGATGAGACTCTCTGCTGGTGAACATGGTAAAGTCTTGCTTTATAATACATTTATTAGATGGTGTATTATGCCAATATCATTGGATTGGAAAATTGGGCACTATTTTACCCAAATGCCATAAATGATCCCATTTGTTGAGGTACTGAAACATTAGCTACACACCAAGATTACTTGTGTGGGGGAGAAAAGGGATTATACTTCCTACAGAAGAAGGAATTCCCTTCACTCTGCCTGTTTTATTATTGAGTAGGAACTTTAGTGATTGATTATCAAACGGATCCTTGGAGTTTAGAAGATTTACTCATTTTTTCAGGCAAGAAACAGGATTTGGAATGACTGTCCCCTTATCCCTTTAGGGGTTGGCAGTGGAGTATGATGGAAGGCAGTAAATGGATTTCTTTAGGGTTGAGGTGGCTCCTAGGTCATAAACCTGGCAGTGGAAATTTGAAACTAATTCACACAGGTAATCCAATACCTGAGCCAAGCAAGTCTGCAATGCAGATTATTAACCAACCAGTTTTGCTCACTGGTTGTAGATCAGTCACACTGGGGAAGGGGGAAGCTGGCATTCTCCAGCCCTGCTCCAGAGAACCCTGTAGGCCAGTACTCTAATGGGTAGATTGGCCTGGCTGGTCAAGCAGTGAGAAGTTTAGCAATTTATCATGTTGATAGGCGGCACAGTGGCGCAGTGGTTAGCACCGCAGCCTCACAGCTCCAGCGACCCGGGTTCAGTTCTGGGTACTGCCAGTGCGGAGTTTGCAAGTTCTCCCTGTGTCTGCGTGGGTTTCCACTGGGTGCTCCGGTTTCCTCCCACCTCCAAAAGACTTGCAGGTTGATAGGTAAATTGGCCATTGTAAATTGCCCCTAGTGTAGGTAGGTGGTAGAGAATATGGGATTAATGTAGGATTAGTATAAATGGGTGGTTGTTGGTCGGCACAGACTCGGTGGGCCGAAGGGCCTGTTTCAGTGCTGTATCTCTAAATAAATAAATAGGCTGCATGAACATAACTGAAGAATTCTAGTTCCCAGTGACAGGTCTATTCCTCCAAGTTCCATTCGGAAGTCAGGTTGGCTGGCCAAACAATAAAGTGCCCTGGAGTACTGTGCATATGGGCATCTCAAAGCCTTCACTCTGCCAATTGATGTCATAGGTATTTGGGAAGGGTGTATTCCCATAGGGTTGGTTCCCATTCTGGCCAAACAGAAATTCTACTTGGCTTAGAGATTTTTTCTAACATGGAGGTACATTTCTGCTCATTTCAGACATCTGGCTGACCGCCCCAAAAATGCAGGATATGAAATGTTGTTTCTATTTTCAAAATTGTCATCTTAGCTTCTCATTATTGCTCTCCTAAAGAGCATGCACCAGCCTAAAATTGGAAGATGGTCAGTTCCCAGTCACATTACTATGTGAAATTCTTTTCAGAAGCAATTGTTCTTCTAGACATAGGCCATGTCTATTTTAGTCTGAGAGAATGCCTGCTTCCTTACCTGATTCTTGAGCAAGTTGCTTACCAATGCTTTTCACTCCGGACTTAAGGCAGGATGTAGCAGCTGTATTGTTTATATTGGGAAATTCTAGGATGAGATGTACATAGAATTCATCTATTTTCCAAACTGTGTGACCTCTTAGATTAGAGTGGTATCATCTCACACCAGGTCCAGAAATAATTTCACACCAGACTATTCTGTTGCCTTTTGTGCATTATTATTGAAGAGTTGTAGATTTGTTCAATTCTGTAATCAACCTAAACTGTCTTTGATAATATAAAAAGATTATGTTTGAAAGACAGCATTTTAACGTATTTTTTCAGTGTTACTTACTTAGGGGATGCTTGTCTATATTCTGTATTAAGTATTCTAAAGTTTTTAATTTTGAAATGAAAATCATTTTTAATTGAGTTTTCTGAACCAAGAGACTATACAATGAGAAATATTCATATCATCAAAAATCTCTGATCATTAGAGTCATAGAGTTTTACAGGGCAGAAACAGGCCCTTCGGCATAACGCGCCTGCTCCGACCATCAAGCACCCATCCAAACTAATCCCATTTTCCCGCACTTGGCCCATAGCCTTGTATGCTATGGCGTTTCAAGTGCTCATCTAAATACTTCTTAAATGTTGTGAGTGTTCCTGCCTCTACCACCTCTTCAGACAGTGTGTTCCAGGTTCCAACACCCTCTGGGTGAAAAATCTTTTCCTCAACTCCCCTCTAAACCTCCTGCCCCCTGGTTATTGACCCCTCCGCTAAGCATTCTGTTTAATTTAGAACATATACGCTGTATTGCCTTCCAATCCAGCACTCATCACACAACTTGCTGGTTGGCCAATGCTTGCTGATGTTGTCAGTGGCATCTTTTCTTAAGGCTCTTTCCTCTGTCCTTCAAAACTGCTATCATCGTCTCATCCTCATATGATCCACCTGTGATTCCTCCATCTCTCCAACTACCATCCCATCTTCAATTTCTTTTCCATCCCCAGCTGTTCAAACATAAAAAAGACTTGCATTTGTATAGCGCCTTTTACAATCACTGGATGTCCTAAAGGATTTTAAGCCAATTAAGTAATTTTGAAGTGTATTTACTGTTGTAATGTAGGAAATACGGCAGCCAATTTGCCCACAGCAAGCTCCCAAAAACAGCAATGTGATGACCAGATAATTTTTCTTTGTGATAATCTGAGGGATAAATATTGGCCAGGGACATCTCCCCTGCTGTTCCTTGAAATAGTGCCATGGGAACTTTTACATCCACCGTAGAGGGCAGGTAGGACTTCGGTTTAACATTTCATCTGACAGTGCAGCACTCAGTATTGCAGTGGACTGTCAGCCTAGATTGCTCTGCTCAAGTCCTGGAGTGGGACTTGAACCCACAACTTTGCAGACTCAAAGGGAAGAGTGCTACCAACTGAGTCACTGCTTGGTACACAACATGTCATTGCTGTCCAGTTGTATTCCAATCGCTTCTATTAATTGCTGTTCAAATTTCTTCAGTCCAGTTTTCACACTGAGACTGCCCTGGTCAGATTTGCTAATGATACAGTTTGTTACTGCCTTTTTCTCTTCCAAGACGTTTGACATTATCACCACTCATTCTCTTTCATCGTTTATTTTTACGGTCCACTATGTCGGCTGCCCAGATTTATTTTCATTTCCATGTACGGCCAGCACATCTCCTGCAATGGTTCCACCTCTTATCGCTAACATGGTCACTTTGGGTGTGACCCAAGGTTTCATCCTTAATCAACTTCTTTGCCACATCAGCTTCCTTACGTATATTGATGACACCTGTCACACTTAGCTCCATTGTTGTGCTGTCCGACTGTTTCTGTGCATCAAGTTGTAAATGAAGTAGGCCATCCTACAATTTAACATTAGCAAGACATGATGCCATCCTGTTTAGCTCATGGCACAAAATCTGCATTTTAGGCTTTATTCCATCAACTCAGCTGCGTGCTCTTAATCTGACAGTGCAACCTTGGTACCATTTTTGACCAAACAGCTTTAAAACCCATATCCTAGCCACTGTCAAGACCACCGATTTCCATCTCTGCAACATCATTGGTCAATTTCCATCCTTCATACCCACTGCGATTGAAACCGTCATCCACTTTCAATGCTCGGCTTGACTGTCCCAATGCTATCCTTACCTTCCAAGTTAAAGCCTAAATAAACTAAAAGTCAGGTACTCTTGAGTGCATTTACCCACACTAGGACTAGAAATCCTCCCCACCTCTCCCCCCCCCCCCCCCACCCCCCCCACCCCCAACCCCCGCCACTGCCATGTGCCTTGCTTTCACCAACCTGCATTGGCTTCCTCTCCCCAACACATTTAATTCAGAATCCTTATCCTCATCTACAAGTCAGCTCACAGCCTTGCTCATCCACTACTACAGCCTTCTCCAGCTCTATCTGCTGGTGTGCTCCCCTTGTTGTTCTATCCCTGGACTCCTTTTTAGTCCTCCTGCTCTGCCTCTACTTTAGCTGTAGTCACAGCTTTTAGTCATGCTGGCTGTACATTTATGAACATTCTCCTTAGGTACCTCCAGCTTGCTACCTCTCCTTGAAAAGACTCCTCTAAACCCTGCCTCTTTGATCATGCCTTCATTCACGTCCCCTAACTCTCTTCCCATCAAAAGTTTGGTGCCCAGTTTCTGCCTCCGTGAAGCACACTGAGAAATTTATTATTTTGAAGGTGCTATATAAATGAAAATTGTTGTAATCTACTCCACAGATAATAGCACTTATGACTGTTGTAATTTGTTTTCTTCATGATTTTCTGTAAGAATGGGAAAAAGTGCATAATAGTACAATGGTTTAATATGGAATGACATGAAAACTGAAATTGTAACATCTATGATTAATTATTTGACTATAATAAGTCAGGAAAATTAGTCAAGTGAGTTCAGTGCAGTATCTTAACTATTCACAGCTAAAGTTTTAACTTGTTAACACAAAATATTCTTATGAAGGAGGAGACTGTGCCATGAATTCCCAATCTCATCCATGCAGTCAAAGGTACGAAACAGAGGCTACCAGGATACACCATAGAGTCTAGAGTGGTTCATCTTGTCATTTGGAACAGTAGCAAGTCACTGCTCAATACCTTCTTCTCATTGTGTGAGAATTGCAGTTCACTGTACGGGTGGCCATAGACACAAATACATCCCACCATGCACTGAAAGGTACTACTGTGTACAGTGTTAATGGAGGGTCTTGTACATTACACTTTGGGTTGAAAGTTCAAACAAGCAAGCCAGTTGTCTTTATTAAAAATCAAACTGTCAGATAAGTTAATCATTGAGCTAATCACAAACTTTATTTCGTAACCACCGACTCCATGCCTCTCCCTGACCACTGTCTGAAGTTGTATCAGACTGTTTGCAGCTTTGCTGTCCGATTTGACCCTGAGCTGAGCTTCTGAACCCATATCCTTTCCATCACCAAGACCACCTACTTCCACCTCTGTAACATTGTCCATCTCTGTGCCTGCCTCAGCTTGTCTGCTGCTGAAACTCTCATCCATGCCTTTGATCCTCTAAATTTGACTTTTCCAATGCTCCCCTGATTGGCCTCCCACCTTACAACATATGTAAAATTGAGCTCACCCAAAATTCTGCTGCCAGTATTCTTCTTGCACCAAGTCCTGTTCACCCATCACCATTTGCTTGCTCAGCTATTTTCACCTCCCCATCCAGCACTGTCCCAATTTTAAAATTCTCATCCATGTTTTCAGATCCTTCCATGGCCTCACCCTTCCTTATCTCCGTGACTTCCTCCAGCCCTTCAACTCTCTATGCCCCTTGAGTTCTGGCCTCGAGCATTCTGATTTCCATTGCCCCGCCATTGGTGGCTGTGCCTTCAGCTGCCTATGCCCTAAGCTCTGGAATTCCCTCTGTAAACCTCTCTACCTCTACCTCTCTCATCTTTTAAGACATTCCTTAAAATGTACCTCTTTCACCAAGTTTTTGGTCACCCATCCTAATATCCCCTTATGTAGCTTGCTGTTGATTTTGTTTGATAATGCTATGGCACTATATAAATGCAAATTTTTTTTATTTGTTCATGGGATGTGGGCGTCGCTGGCTAGGCCAGCATTTATTGCCCATCCCTAATTTCCCGTGAGAAGGTGGTGGTGAGCTGCCTTCTTGAACTGCTGCAGTCCATGTGGGGTAGTTACACCTACAGTGCTGTTAGGATGGGAGTTCAAAGATTTTGGCCCAGCGACAGCAAAGGAATGACGATACAGTTCCAAGTCAGGATGGTGTGTGGCTTGCAGGTGGTGGTGTTCCCATGCATCTGCTGCCCTTGTCCTTCTAGGTGGTAGAGATTGCAGGTTTGTAATGTGCTGTCTAAAGAGCCTTGGTGCGTTGCTGCAGTGCATCTTGTAGATGGTACATACTGCTGCAACTGTGCGTCGGTGGTGGAGGGAGGGAATGTTTGTGAATGGGGTGCCAACCAATCAAGCAGGCTGCTTTGTCCTGGATGGTGTTGAGCTTCTTGAGTGTTGTTGGAGATGCACCCATCCAGGCAAGTGGAGAATATTCCATCACACTCCTGATTTGTGCCTTGCAGATGGTGAACATTGTTGAAATGGAATACAGTAACAGGTCACAATGGAAGATGGTTGTGGTTGTTGGAGGCCAAGCCTGAGCCCCAGGACATCGCTGCAGGAGTTCCTCAGAGCAGTGTCCTAGGCCCAACCATCTTCAGCTGCTTCAGCAATAACCTTCCCTCCATCATAAGGTGAGGATGGAGATGTTCGCTGATGATTACATAAGGTTCAGTACCATTTGTGACGCCTCAGATACTGAAACATTGTGTCCACGTGCAGAAAGACCTAGACAACATTCAGGCTTGGACTGATACATGGCAAGTAACATTTGCACCAGACAAGTGCCAGGAAAAGACCATCTCCAACAAGAGTATATCTAACTATCTCCCCTTGTCATTCAATGGCATTACCATCGCTGAATCCCCCACTATCAACATCTTAGGGGGTTACCATTCACCAGAAACTTAACTGGAACAGCTATATAAATACTGTGGCTACAAGAGCTGGTCAGAGGCTGGGAATTCTGCAATGTCACACAACATCAACATCCTAATTTGGAACGTTCCTTCACTGTCGCTGGATCAAAATCCTGGAACTCCCTAACAGCACCATGGGTGTACCTGCACCAGATGAACTGCAGCAGTTCAAGAAGGCAGCTCACCACCACCTTCTCAAGAGCAATTGTGAATGGGCAAGAAATGTTGGCCTTGCCAGCGACTCCCACATCCCATGAAAGGGTATTTAAAAAACTGTATCTGCGCCCATCGAATTCTGGCCACTTGAGCAGTCCTGATTTTAAATGATCTACTATTGGTGGCCATGCCTTCAGCTGCCTAGGCACTCAGCTCTAGAAATTCCTCCCTAAACCTCTCCACTTCTCTGCTTCTCTTTCCTCCTTTAAGACGCTCCTTAAAACCTTCCTCTTTGACCAAGTTTTGGGCCATCTATCCTAATATTGCTGTCAATATTTTCTTAGCACTCCTTTGAAGCACCTTGGTACGTTTAATTATGTTAAATGCGCTATATAAATACAAGTTGTGTTGTAATATGTGGAATGTGATCAGGCCCATTGTCTGAATAGATTTTTTTTATTATGGTTTGCTGGAAATTATATCAATCCTTTTGGAATCGGATTCTGCAATTGAGTCCACTTTTTCTGCAGCCTAAGCCACTGCTCTTGAGCATGATCAATATTTTACTCATGGTACTGAACATTACTAACTGACAGTTCTCCTAGATTGTCAATTTAGCCAACAGGATCGGGCGAGAAATCACACCCAGGTCTCCTGAACAGTTATTCTCTGTAGATTAGATTTACTGTCCTGTTTATTTAAAGTTCTACTGATTTAACGTGGATTTCAAGTTCCTAATTATAAACTTTGTAGACATCTCATTCCCGGATATTTCACAAGCCTCGGTGGGAGATATTTGCTCTTTATAGCCGCCTTTTTCTAAAGTATCTACCTTACCTTTTACGACCTTGGACAGGTAAGTAGTATTACGGAAAAGTTTGTGCGTTGCTGGGTGACCAGTTGAAGCAAGTTCCTTGTCCTGAGACTTGGGTGGAGTTGCAAATCGGTGCCACAACAACTTTAACAAGACATTGCTTTTTCATTTTTAAGAGCATACACCGGCACTGATGCGAAATGAGTTCAAACAGAATCTATCCGTCGCGATTTAAGGTAAAATGCATTTATTTCGAAGTATTCGCGAAATTTTACTTTACAACTTTAAAAGATGGAAAACTTCCAGTTCAGTTTATCAACCGTGTAAAAATAGGTCTTACTGTTTGATTAGAACTGACATGTGAATGAACATAATAGTCAATGAAGTCCTTTACTATGTCAGACTGGCAATGCCATGTAACTAAGTTTCATAAATCAATTTCAGTTAAATTAATGGTAGATATGGAATCACCTTGCTCCACAAAAATATTGAAATATAAGTGACCAAAGTGCATTTTTAAACATTTCGTTGTTGCCTTTGCGTGAAACTACATTTTTAAAACTTGCAATAGAAAATATGTATTTCTGCTTCATGGATCCACACTCACAATCACAAAAAGAACAGTCAAGTTTTTAAAAGACAGCTTTGAAAACCAAGACTTGGTAACAAATTAGACAAAAGTAACATCGATGAGAATTAATGTTTGTATTGCAAGTTATCTGGCACTGATTTATAAAAGCCCTGTTTCACGATGTTAGAAGTGTTGGGTTTGGGTTTGTGCTCAGCAATTGGTGGGCAACTGATCGCAACTCAGAAGGTGAGGCGAGGTGCTGATCTCATCAGTTTGCAGGGAAATCTTTGTGGGAACGATCACAGCTTGGCCTCGCACACCTCATATCTTAAGGCACCCGAAGTACGAATAAACTAAGATGCATTTTATCGCAATCCAGTAAGAGAGTAATCAGATTTCCTCATATAAAGAATATATTATCTTAAGGAAACATATCTTGAGAACTTGGTCACAAGAGCTGACGAACTTTGTCGTAAATTGGTCGGAAGTAGAGAAAAGCAGAATATTTTATAAAGTCTAAAACTTGTAAGTGTTGCTGTTCAAAAAGACTTCGGTGTCCTCCTACAAGGAGTGCAAAAAGTTAGCTTGCAGCTGCAGTAAGCAATTAGGAAGGCAAATGGTATGTTGGCCTTTATTGCAAGGGGATTGGAGTACAGGAATAAATAAGTCTTGCTACAATTGTGCAGGGTTTTGTTGAGACCACATTTCAAATACTGTGTGCAGTTTTGGTCTCCACATTTAGGAAAGGATACACTTGCATTGGAAGCTGTACAGCAAAGGTTCACTAAATTAGTCTCTGGGATGAGGGGGTTGTCCAATGATGAGAGGCTGAGTAAATTGGGCCTATATTCTCTGGAGTTTGGAAGAATGAGAGGTGATCTAATTGAAGCATACAAGATTCTGAAGGAGCTGGATAGGGTAGATACTGACAGATTGTTTCCACTGGTTGGGGAATCTAAAACATAGGGGCACAGTTTTAGGATAAGGGGCTGATGAGGAGAAGTTACTTCACTCAAAGGGTTGTGAATCTTTGGAATTCTCTACCCCAGAGGGTTGTGGATGCTCCATTGTTGAGTACATTTAAGGCTGGGATAGACAGATTTTTGGTGTCTCAGGGAATCGAGGGATATGGCGAGCAGGTGAGAAAGTGGAGTAGAAGCCTAAGATCAGTCACATTCGTATTGAAATAGGAGCCTGCTCCACCATTCTTGTGTTCTTGTTTTGTGATGGCTGGTAACTGATCGCAATAAAACTTTACAAGGCTGAATCATCAGACCAGCAATTTTTTATTCTCTTAGGAAAGAATTCCAGAAAGGAATATCTACAATAGCTAGTACTGGTGGTTAATTAGTTATACACACCAAAATACAGCAAAGATAATCCATGGCAAAGGTTCAAACTTGCTATCCAACTTACAATCATTGTGGTGATCTCTGGCAGAGATGTGCCAACTGAGGCCTGGTTCAATTTCATCAGTGTATGTGTGAGTGCTCTTTCCCTGCAAAACATTCCCCTTTTTGTCATAGATAAGCTGAAAGCAGCTCCCATAGCTAGGAGTTCTGAGCCATGAAATACTGTTAAGACATTTTATATGCCACAAACTTAATTTGCATTGAGACTTTGGTGTCAATGAGGAAGGCAAGAAGTCTAAAGTGCCTGTTACCCCTTCTTAGCATGGGCCTGAAGGATGGTCCAGTCTAATTGGGTCTTTCAAACAGTACCTTCAAGATTCTTTCTTGAGTCATGCAAAGGCATACCTCAGGGGACAGCTGCATCCCATTGGTTAGCCCATTGTTCGATGTAATGAGTAGAGTGCACTAGATCCTCACGAAAGTCTCATATCATTTGTGAAAAGGAGGGCTGCAATTTATTTCGGAATTGCTCAGTACAAATTCCATTGCTTACATTGATACAAAACCATTACTTACATTGATGGTAACATTGAATAGGACTTGCCATGAGTATCTAAGGTGTGGCTTATGGGCCATGAGCCCTGACAGTCTGGCCCTCTAATCCTAGGCAATTCAGTTTTATTTGTGCTTATACTTCCTACTTGCTGAGTTCAGCTTTTTAAATGTTGTGGGCTGTTGTTAGAAGGACTGTTCTTCAGCCTGTCGTTGACTTGGCAGAGAAAACATCCATCAGAAAGCTGAGCTTTTTTTTTATCTGTTTATGGGATGTGGGCATCGTTGGCTAGGCCAGCATTTATTGCCCATCCCTAATTGCCCTTGAGAAGGTGGTGGTGAGCTGCCTTCTTGAACCACTGCAGTCCTTGAGCTGTAGGTACACCAACAGTGCTGTTAGGAAGGAAGTTCCAGGATTTTGACCCAGTGACAGTGGCCATCAAAAATATAAGATACATAGAAGTTAATGGGAACATAGAATTAAATTTTGCTATGCACCTATGTGGTCCATGAAGACTAAATGCCTAGCTAACCCTTTGATAGGTGATAGTAAATAACTTCCTTAGCAATCAGAAAAACTTACAGCAGAGAAGGAGGCCTTTCAGCCCATCCTGTCTGTGCCAGCTGACAAGTAGACACCAGCCTAATCCCACTTTACAGCTCTTTGTCCATAACCTTGTAGTTTATGGCACTTTAAGTGCATAGCCAAGTAATTTTTAAATATGATGAGTGTTTCTGCCTCTACCACCCTTTCCAGCAATGAGTTCCAGATTCCCACCACTCTCTGGGTGAAAACATTTCCCCTCGAATCCCCTCCAAACCTCCTACCTGTTACCTTAAATCTATGCGCCCAGTTATGGACTCCTCAACCAAGGGGAATAGGGCCTTCTTATCCACTCTATTTAGATCCCTCATAATTTTATATACTTCAATTAAGTCTCTCCTCAACCTCCTCTGTTCCAAAGAAAATAACCCAAGCCTAACTAATCTTTTCTCATAACTAAAATTCTCCAGTCCAAGCAACATCCTCTTAAATCTCCTCTGTACCCTCTCAAGTGCGGTCACATACTTGCCCCATCACTGTGATTGCCTATCTCCATCTCTAATAACCATCTTGTATTTTTGTCTCCACCCCTGCCTCAGCTCATCTGCTGCTGAAACCTTCATCCATGCCTTTGGTACCTCTAGACTTGACTATTTCAATGCTTTCCTCGCCAGCCTCCCACCCTTCACAAACTTAAGCTTAGCCAAACCTCTGCTGCCTGTATCCTACCTGTCACTAAGTCCCGTTCACCCAACACTGACCTACATTGGCTCTCAGTTCAGCAAGATCTCACTTTAAAAATTCTCATCCTTGATTTCAAATCCCTCCATGGCCTCACCCTTCCCTATTTACAACCCGCCGAGATCTTTGCACTCCTCCAATCCTCTCCTCTTAAGCGTCTTGGATGTCAATCTCTCCATCAAGACCCTAAGCTTTGCAATTCCCTCCCTAAACCTTTCTGCCTCTCCTTCCTCCTTTAAAACCGACCTCTTTGACCAAGCTTTTGATCATATGTCCGAGTTTCTCCTTTTGTGGCAGGGTGTCAGATTTTGTTTGAAAACTCGAATGTGAAGCACCTTGGGATGTTTTACTATTTTAAAGGGGTTATATAAACACAAGTTATTGTCAGGCAAACAGTCCAACTGCTAAGACTGAGGCACACATGATTTCGCTACATGAACATTAAAACTTAAAATTGCAAGCCCCCTGACTGGAAGACATTTGCATAGTACCAGACAATGTTGAAACCATGGGGACCCTGTAGTTGCTTTCCCAATACGTGGCGGCGCAGTGGCTAGCACCGCAGCCTCACAGCTGCAGTGACCTGGTTTTGGTTCTGGGTACTGCCTTTGTGGAATTTGCAAGTTCTCACAGTGACCATGTGGGTTTCCTCCAGGTGCTCCGGTTTCCTCCCACATGCCAAAGACTTGCAGGTTGATAGGTAAATAGGCCATTGTAAAAATTGCCCCTAGTGTAGGTAGGTGGTAGGAGAATTGAGGGAAGATGGGGATGTCAGAGGGAAAAATGGGATTAATGTAGGATTAGTATAAATGGGTGGTTGATGGTTGGCACGGACTCATTGGGCCGAAGGGCCTGTTTCGATGCTGTATCTCTCTATGACTCTAATACATAGAAGTGGTCAGACCAGTTTTAATCCCATGACTAACTGGCTGTTGCAGAGGTCTGGACTGAGAGTTTTAAATTGGAGAAAACAGGATTTGAACACAGAAAAGCCGTGTGCTCATGCACTGAGAATTTCTCCTCTCCTGCCTGCCTGCCTCCATCTCTTTCCCACGGAACTGAATCTTGTGAAGATGTGTAAACTGAGAGAGAAAAATCTCCTACGTGAACAAGGTTTATGAAGAATGCTGTGCTCCAATGAAACGCAAGACCATATCGTCAATCAATGACTACAGCAAGCTCGAGAAACAGTAACAAGATATTGCCTCAAACTGTTCTTATCTTTTCTTCTCCTCTTTTCTGTCCCTATTTGCATGTGTGTATCGCATGTGCATGCTAGTGTGGGCGCATCGTAAATCCATAGGTGTTAACTGTATTAGAGTTTAAGTTTAAGGTTTAACAAATATCATCTTTCTTCTTTAAACCACAGAAAGCCTGTTTGTGCTCATTCCTTTGCCTTGTAATTGGAAAGTTGTGAACAAGGATTCACAAAGGGGGAGCTCAAAACACAGTATGTTTAAAATTAAACCCGATTACAATTAGACCAAGTGAAGATAGTAACAAACCCCTAGACACCTTTCTCACCTGGTCACAACTACTCTGTGAAAAACATAAGTATATGTATGCCTCAAAAAGAATCCTATTCAGGATCAGAAGGCACAGCTCCAAAGTGAGTCAGCAATTCTTACCAAAGTTCTGCATGACGTACTCTCCATCTTCCCCCACCATGCCTATAGTCACTTTCAGGGATTCAGCATGAATACTGTCCATGCCTTCAATTCCACCCTTAGCTAAGTAATTCAAAGTGAAGTCTATCTTATTCCAAAAAACAATTCATTTAAGGCCTTCTCTCCATGCAATGCAACTTTCCAATCTCTAAGCTGGCAAAACTGAAGTCAATGCGAATCAGGGGGAAAGCTCTCCACTGGTGGAGTCATACCTAGCACAAAGGAAGATGGTTGTGGTTGTTGGAGGTCAATCATCTCAGTCCCAGAACATCTCTGCAGGAGTTCCTCAGGGGTAATGTCCCAGGCCCAACCATCTTCAGCTGCTTCATCAATGACCTTTCCTCCAACATAAGGTCAAAAGTGCGGATGTTCGCCAATGATTGCACAATGTTCAGCATGATTTGCGACGACTCAGATACTGAAGCAGCCCATGTCCAGATGCAGCAAGAGCTGGACAACATCCAGGCTTGGGCTGATAAGTGGCAAGTAACTTGCGTGCCACACAAGTGCCAGGCAATGACCATCTCAAACAAGAATCTAACCATCCTCCTTTGATGTTCAGTGGCATTACCATTGCTGAATCCCCCACTATCAACATCAGGGGGTTACCATTGAGCAAAAACTGAACTGGACCAGCCACATAAATGCTATGGCTGCAAGAGCAGGTCAGAGGTTGGGAATTCTGCGGCGAGTAACTCACCTTTTGTCTCCCCAATACCTGTCTACCATCTACAAGGCACAAGTCAGGAGTGTGATGGAATACTCACCACTTGCCTGGATGGGTGCAGCTCCAACAACACTCAAGAAGCTCGACACCATCCAAGTCAAAGCAGCTGCTTGATTGGCACTCCATCCACCCTGTTCAACTTTCACTCCCTTCAACACCGACGCACAGATGCACTGTAGCAATTCATCCAGCTACCTTCAGCAGCACCTTCCAAAGCCGCAACCTCTACCATCTAGAAGGACAAGGGCAGCAGATGCATGGGAACACCAACACCTGCAAGTTCCCCTCCAAATCACACACCATCCTAACTTGGAACTATATCACCATTCCTTCACCATCGCTGGATCAAAATCCTGGAAATTCCTTCCTAACAGCATTGTTGGTGTACCTACACCCAAGGACTGCAGCAGTTCAAGAAGGCAGCTCCACACCACCTTCTCAAGGGCAATTAAAGAATGACAATAAATGCTGGCCTAGCCTGCAATGCCCAAATCCCACGAACGAATGAAAAAAAAAAATGCAGATGGGGTTTTACTAGGGCTTGTTTTGTCAGATGCAAATCCAATGTGATGTTCTCTCCAGATTTTAATCATGCCCTCCCAAGTTTATTGGAGAGCACCAGCCTTGGCAGTCATTGGCACTAGCCCAAAGAAACCTTTCAAAACATTTTATCACACAAATCAACAGAAAGTAATCCAGAGTAATGTTTGTATAATTCCCTGCTGTTATGAATGTGCATAATCCAATGATGCTGCTTCATCTTCCCAATGGCCCAGATTTTGCTGCACAAATAATATGAGGCTGTCAGTGCTTACCGTCATTACTGAGTAAAACTGACAGCAACATCTGGCATTCGCACATGTGCAGTTAGATGTGGAAACCTGGAAGTTGCGACCAATGATTCCCTGATCTGCCACAAGCTGCTCTGTTGCAGTCTTTGCTGATGGAATCACCACAAGAATCACTGTTAAGATATGAAATTAAACAAATTACCCACTATTCTCACTGCAAATATCAATAAGCCTTGTTCAATCAGGAGCAATTGAGCTTTTAACGGCAATAGTACGTCATAATTATTGTTGAACACCATCTCTGGCCCTGAAAAAGTAATTTTACATGTGTGGAGTCTCATTCCCTCAGAAGAAAATTAACTGCTGCAGATTTAATGTCACTGGGCTAATAATCCAGAGACCCCAACTAATACTCTGGGGACACGAGTTCAAATCCCACCACGGCAGCTCGTGGAATTTAAATTCAATTAATTAATATATTCAATTATTTATTTAATTAATTATTACCCTCATCACCCTCTCTGTTACTTCATTGAAGAACTCAATCAAATTAGTTAAACACAAATTGCCATTAACAAATCCATGCTGGATTTCTGTAATTAATCCACATTTGCCCAAATGACTGTTAATTTTGTCCTGGATTATCGTTTCTAAAACATTCCCACCGAGGTTAAACTGACTGGCCTGTAGTTGCTGGATTTATCTCTACACCCTTTTCTGAACAAAGGTGCAACATTTGGCACCACTCCTGTAAGGAAAATTGGAAGATTATGGCCAGTGCCTCCACAATTTCTACCCTTCCTTTCCTCAGTATCCTCAGATGCATCTGATCCAGTCTTATCAATTTTAAGTACTGCCAGCCTTTCTAATACACCCTTTTTATCAATTTTAGCCCATCTAGTGTCTCAACTACCTTCTATTTCACTATCATCTTTTTCCTTGGTAAAGACAGGTACAAAGTAGTCATTTAGCAGGCATGCCCTCTGCCTCCAGGCAAAAATCCCCTTTATGGTGCCTAATCAGCCATGCTCCTCCTTTTACTACCCTTTTACTATTTATATGCCTAAAGAATACTTTTGGATTCCATTTTATGTTGGCTACCAATCTCTTCTCATACTCTCTCTTTGCTCCTCTTATTTATTTTTTCACTCCCCCCCCCCCCCCCTTAACTTTCTATATTCAGCCTGATTCTCACTTGTATTAATAACCTGACATCTGTCATACACACACTTTTTCTGTTTCATCTTACTCTCTATCTCTTGTCATCCTGGGAGCTCTGGCTTTGTTTGTCTTACCTATCCCCCTCGTGGGAATGTATCTCAGCTCTACTCAAACTATCTCGTCTTCAAAGGCAGCCCATTTTTCAATTACAGTTTTGCCTGCCAATCTTTGATTCCAATTTTCCTGGGCCAGATCTGTTCTCACCCCATTGAAATTGGCCCTCTCCCAATTGATTATTTTTACTCAGGATTGATCATTGTCCTTTTCCATTAACCAACCTAAACCTTATGATAATATGATCACGGTCCCCTAAGTGTTCCCCTACTGACACTCTTTCTACTTGTCCCACCTCATTCTCTAGAATCAGATCCAGCAGTGCCTTCTTTCTCGTTGGACTGGAAACATACTGATGTTGAAAATTCTCCTGAGTTTAGAAACTCTTCCCTCCTCTCTGCCCTTTACAATATTATTATTCCAGTCTCTATTAGGATAATTAAAATCCCCTTTGTAACTACTCTATAGTTTTTGCACCTCTCTGTAATTTCCTTGCAAATTGGTTCCTCTATTTCTTTCCCACTTTGAGGCCTATAGAATACACCCTGTAGTGTAATGGTATCTCTATTGTTTCTTAGCTCTAACCAAATAGATTCTGTCCTTGTCCCCTCTTGGACATCCTCTCTCTTCCGCACTGTATTATTATCCTTAATCAATATTGCCACCCCTCCTCTTTTCTTTCCTTCCCTATCTTTCCTGAACACCTGGTATCCAGGAATATTTAGTATCCAATCCTGCCCTTGTTTGAGCTGGGTCTCTATTATCGCCACAACATCATACTCCCACATGACTACCTGCGCCTGCAGCTCACCAACTTTATTTACCACACTCTGTTCACATACACACACTGTTAACCTAATTTAGACCTTATTGCATTCCCTCTTACTTTGACCCCATCTATTATCTTACTAATTCTTACTCTGGTGCTATCTGTCTCTCCCAATTCTTTGTGTACCTTGTTTTCCCCCTCTAATGTTACCTGCTGGTTCCCATCTTTTAAAAAGTTTGTGTTTTTCGATCTACTTTTCTCCATATGTATGTCCCATTCTTCATTCTGTTTTCTGTACAATGATTTAAATGCAATTTATATTTCCTGTTTTTCACTTTCTGCTTTGTTGTCTGTGAGGATTCTTTAATCTGACTGGTCGATCAGCCTCCCTACTGCATGTCCTGTTCACAGATGTTTCAGGTCCCCTGCAGAAGGTGACACATTCAATCTGACATCAGAAAACAGGAAGTCTGGCCTCCAGAACTGGCTAAAACATTGTGAGCAGCTTTTTTCAAGGCCAATGGTGAGTGCCGCTTCTTTATCATTCACTGCAAAATCTGGGCCAATAACTTGCCATTCTAATTGTGTAGATAATCTACCTTTGTAGAAGCTTTTAACGGTTCCATAAAGGAAACAAGGAATAAAAACAGAAAGTGCTGGAAATACTCAGCAGGTCTGGCAGCATCTGTGGTGATAGCGGCAGAGTTAACATTTCAGGTCAGTGATCTTTCATAAGAAATGGCAAAGGTTAAAAAAGTAATAGGTTTTAAGCAAGTGAAGCGGAAGGGGTAAGAGAACAAAAGGGGATAGGCAGAGGGCAGGAGAGATTTAGGGCGGCACAGTGGCGCAGTGGTTAGCACCGCAGCCTCACAGCTCCAGGGACCCGGGTTCGATTCCGGGTACTGCCTGTGTGGAGTTTGCAAGTTCTCCCTGTGTCTGCGTGGGTTTTCTCCGGGTGCTCCGGTTTCCTCCCACAAGCCAAAAAGAGACTTGCAGGTTGATAGGTTAATTGGCCATGATAAATTGTCACTAGTATAGGTAGGTGGTAGGGAAATATAGGGACAGGTGGGGATGTTTGGTTGGAATATGGGATTAGTGTAGGATTAGTATAAATGGGTGGTTGATGTTCGGCACAGACTCGGTGGGCCGAAGGGCCTGTTTCAGTGCTGTATCTCTAATCTAATCTAATCTAATTAACTGACAAGGAGACCATGGGGCCAAGGCAAAGGGAGTGCTAATGGCGTGGTGAACGACAAAGCATTAGTGCAGGGAGACTGATAATGACTGGGTAATGAACAGCTCTGTCCAAAAGCACAAACATGAAAAACCAAGTTTAAGGCAGGCACGTGGTTAAAAAAAAGATAAAACAACATAAAATAAAACAATAATAAAAAAAGGGCCAGCCATGCTCTGAAATTATTGAACTCAAATGTTCAGTCCAGAAGGCTGTGGAATGCCTAATAGGAAAATGAGGTGCTGTTCCTTGAGCTTGCATTGATGTTCATTGGAACACTGCAGAAAGCCGAGGACAGAAATGTGGGCATGAGAGTAGTGGGGGGGGGGGGGGGGGGGGGGGGGGTGGTGGCGGGGGGGTGTTGAAATGGCTGAGCGGAGGTGTTCCGCAAAGCGGTCGTCCAATCTGGATTTGGTCTCCCCAATGTAGAGGCGACCGCATTGTGAGCAGCAAATACAGTATACTGAATTGAAAGTAGTACAAGTAAATCACTGCTTCACCTGAAAGGAGTGTTTGGGGCCTTGGATGTTGAGGAGAAAGGAAGTAAAAGGGCAGGTTTTACACCTCCTGCGATTGGATGGAGAGATGCTGTGGGAAGGGGACGGGGTGTTGGGTGTAATGGAGGAGTGGACCAGGGTACTGTGGAGGGAATGATCCCTTTGGAATGCTGACAGGGGAGGGGAGGGGAAGATGTGCTTGGTGGTGGCATCATGCTACAGGTGGCGGAAATGGCGGAGGATGAACCTTGGGGATGTGGAGGCTGGTGAGGTGGAAAGTGAGGACAAGGGGAACTCTGTTGTAGTTCTGGGAGGAAGGGGAAGGGGTGAGGGCAGAAGTGTGAGAATTAGGTCGGATATGGTTGAGGGCCCTGTCAACCGCACTGTGGGGGGGCGGAGGGGGGAATCCTCAGTTGAGGAAAAAAGAAGACATATTAGAAGCGCTGTTGTGGAAGGTTGCATCATCAGAGCAGATGCGTCGGAGATGGAGAAACTAGGAGAATGGAATGGAGTCCTTACAGGAAGCATGGTGTGAGGAAGTGTAGTCAAGGTAGCTGTGGGAGTTGGTGGGCTTATAATGAATATTCGTGGACAGTGTATCCCCAGAGATGGAGACAGAAGTCAAGGAAGGGAAGGGAAATGTTGGAGATGGACCATGTAAAAGTGAGAGAAGGGTGGAAATTCGAAGCGAAGTTGATGAAGTTTTCCAGTTCGGGCGAAAACAGGAAGCAGCACTGATACAGTCATCAATGTACCGGACAAAGAGTTGGGGGAGGAGGGCTGAGTAGGACTGGAACAAGGAATGTTCAACACACCCCACAAAAAGACAGGCATAACTAGGACCCATGCGGGTACCCATAGCAACACCTTTGCTTTTGCTTTTATATTACCATAAAGGAAACAACTTGTGTTTATATGATTGTCATGACCCCAGTATGTTTCAAAGCAATTCATAGACAATAAAATATCTTTCAAGTGTTGCTGTTGTAATTTAGGAAAACATGACAGTCCAATCCCATGGACAGTAGTGAGATAAATGAGCACATAATCTGTTTTGATGGTGTTGGTTGAAGGATAAATGTTGTCCAGGACACTAGGGGCACTTTTCTTTTGGTCAAAAAGTGCCATTTTTCTTTTTATATCTACCCGAGAAGGCAGGTGGGGCCTTAGTTTTACATCTTAAGCCAGCACCACCAACAATGCAGTACTCCCTCCTATCATGTCCAAATCAGTGAAGTGGAATCAATACTTCAATGCCACAAAACAACCAATTGTCAATATGTTCCTTCTCTTAGGGGAGCACCACTAAAATAGCTAGTTCAGACTAATTAAAATCACGTACAATAAGTTGTTCTCCTTATTGGGAAAATACAATGGCCCAGATTTTGCGGTAGTTATGATGGTAAAACTGGCATTTAATGTCATTAATCCTCTGAACTGACAGCAACTTCTGCAGTCCGCATATGCACAGTTAAACACGGAAATCCAGAAGCTGCTGTCAGTGATTCTGTGCTCCACCATTGGGTGCGCTGTTGAAGTCCCCCCTGGGATGCAATCAAGTAGAAATCACTGAACCGATGAGAACTGGCCTGTTTACGCTATTAGTCTTTCTGTAAAAAAAAATGTAAAAGTTACACCTTTTTGAATCAAGTGTCATTGTGTTTTACCTGCATACTAAGTTCATAATTACTGCTGAATAGCCTCACTGACCCTGAAAAACTAATTTTATATTTGTGGAATGTCAAATTTCTCCATGATAAAAAATTCACATTTTAAAAATATTGTTTTAAAGTTTATTTATTATATTTCAGCTTCTACCTTAATCCCATGTATAAGTCTCACACATTTATTTCACTCTCTGTAAAATTTCAATTAAAAGTGAAAAATTCAGTCCATTTTACTTCCTGTTTGCATTTCAATGTGATTGGCTGCTTACCCTGTTTGATGACATCACTGTTACTGGACACCTGGTGATCCTGTGGACTTAGCATCAGTTTCAAGCTGACATCAGGAAAGAAGAAATCCATGTCACAGAGATCACTAGATCTTTGTGGGCAGCGTTCTTTGAGGTTAGTGGCAAGCGTAGTCGCTTTGCCACTGTCCATGAAATCTGAGTCAATATATTCTGCTGTGCCCAGCAGTCATAAAAGGCTTGAAGGGTACCTGTGGACACTACATGGCTTAATTCCAATGTTACCAGCAGTGCAGTACTCCCTCAGTATAGCACTGAAATGTTAGCCTATATTATGTGTTCCAATCTCTGCAGTGGGGCTTGAACCCACAACCTTCTGACTCAGGTGAAAGGACTATCTCTGAGCCAAGGCTGACATATTCAAAAAGGCCTCAATTATCAATTTAAAGGCCCTCTGATTTCACTTAACAGCTCTCCTTCCCATTTTTAGTTACTTTAACAGGCTTGTTTTTAGTGGATGAGCAGTTAGAGGCTTCAGCTTTAGAGCATTTATAAATTTAGCTGCAAAGACAAAGCTGTTGAGTTTACCCTTTAGCAGTCATTCAGACTTGGTCCCAGGCTTTGTGGTTGGCAATATCCTCTTTGTGGCTGAGCATCTTGGATCGATCACTCACAGCACAAAGACCATCGGCTGCTCCAACTTGGCAGACATCCTTCGTCAGGAGGCCCAGCTGCATTTTTAAAAAGATCATTTATGTAGCACTTTTCACAACCTCAGGAGGTCCCAAAGCATTTTACAGCCAAGTACCTTTTGAAGTGTGTAGTTAGTCACTGTTGTATTGTCGGAAACGTGGCAGACAATTTACGCACAGTAAGGTCAAACAAACAGCAATGAGATACTGACCGGATAATCAGTTTTCTAGCAATGTTGATTGAGGGTTAACTATTGGCCACAACACTTCAAAGTATTTTTGAAGTATAGTCACTGTTTCATTATTGGCAAGCAATGCCATGTAACTGATAGGCTGTTTACAAAGCCTCCCAAATGGAGGCCGAGAAGTAGATCATCAACTGGGAAATAGCACGTGGAACAAAAGAAATTTGAAGTGGGGGTGCGGTGGGGAAAGAATGAGAAAACAAATACAGTTCTTAAGACTATATGATCAAAATCAATGCAGGAAATACATTATATACAGTAGCCCAGTTATATAACAACTAATTAGATATGCACAGTCTAAATGTTTCCATTTAAATCACTGGGAGGAGGTGAAACCTGATGTTAATCAGTGCTTGGCATCTTGCAAATAACAGGAATGTACTTGCACCTGATGTGTTATTGATTTAGCCAAATCCTTCCAGAAATTGTGCTGCTAAATATGGTGTAGATATTTCATCCAACTTTAGGAATGTGCAGCATAAAGTTTCCACCAGAGATCAACAATTGGAAAGTAGCTGATGGTTCCAGTGCATCAAGATTATTTTTTTCTTGGCAATTAACAAGATATTTAACTACTCCACAAACCCCTATTTACTTATACAAATAAAGCAATTGCACTCTTTCACATCACATCATGAAATGTAGCTAAATCAAATATCAACAGTGTGTTGCTAGGGCACATGCCTGGAATAATGTATTGTATTTAGCTACAATAACATATGTCAATATTGACTGTTACTGGAATTAAATGATGTACATACCTAACTGAGACTCAATGCTCAATATAATTTATTTCCTTGTGCTAATGGGGCCAATATTACTTTCCTTCCTCCACCAATCCCCCCTCCCCCCACCCACCCCCACCCCACCCCACCCCACTCCCGCTTTGACTGGGCGCTGGACACACACAGCTCATGCAAAGTGCACTGTGTCTGTTCTGACATGGCCAAGTTTGTATTTAGTTGGACAGGTCATATGAATGGCTTGATCTTATCACAGCATAAATTTGCTTTCCGACAGTTCCTAATGCCCATAAAGGTGGAGGCCTAGAAACAGATCATCAAGCTCTCCTCACTCTCAACTAGAAAATAGCATGTGACCAAAGGTAATCAGCAATAAAGGTGTAGTGACAGGTTTGGGTGCAAGCTTTGGACCTTCTGGCTGCAGTTGGAAAATACCAGCCAGTAGGCTTCCAGGTCTGAAAATCCGTGAAGAGTCTGGAACAGGAATGTAGTCCTTAGCTTTTTTTAGCCTCCCTTGCTGCCTGGTCCACTCTGATCTGTGAAGGTCTGAATGCCAGCACAACTTTTTCTCAAGTCCCTAATCTTCCAATTAAACTGGTCTGGTGAAAAATACATTGGGAGGGCTGAGAAAGCCATGTCCTGCATTATTTTCCTGCTTGCCCTTATCCTATACCTATTGTAGGCACAGACCCTGTGCCATCACTCCTTCGGGAGAAGCATTGGAAATCCCATGGCAATGTAAAGGAAGTGGAAACAGGGCCACCAGTTTTTACTCCTATAAGCATCCCCCAGGTACAAGTCCCAGGAAGAATGGCCTTTGAGTTTCATCTTAAATTGAAGTTAATCCTTTTTTGTGCATGGAAGCTTCTAATTTTAGAGGACATCTGCCAAAATATGTTATTGTTTTGAGTCCATAGGGATAAAGGTTATTTTACCTAATGGTAGTGAGTTCCAAATCCTTTCAAATGAAAACTAGAAGTTCATTTTTGGCTATTTTCATTTCCTCCTTTTCCATATGAATTTTCTCTCCTCCCCTCTCTTTAAGACAAATGACTGCTTGTTGAGGTACCTGGTACCTATGGGATTCCACCCAAGTGACTATTCTTCACACTGAAGGAAGGTCATTGATGAAGCAGCTGAAGACAGTTGGGTCTAGGATCTTGCCCCGAGGAACTCCTGCAGCAATATCCTGCAGCTGAAGTGACTGGTCTACAGCAGCTACATATATCTTCCTTTGTTGCAGATATGATTCCAGCCACTGGAGTGTTTTTCCCAAATGCCATTGAATTTAGTTTTACTGAGGCTGCTTAAGGCGATACTCAGTTCAATGCTGCCTTGATGTCAAGGGCAGTCACTCTCACCTCACCTCTGAAATTCGGCTCTTGTGTCCAATGCAGTATATACTGTAATATATCCTATTCTCTGCACGAAAGCCACACTGTGCCTCAGGGTAGACGCGCTCGGCCAGCTTCTGGAGCCTGTTCAGAGCGACTCGAGCAAAGACTTTCCCCACTATGCTGAGCAGGGAGATTCCACGGTAGTTGTTGCAGTCACCGCGGTCACCTTTGTTTTTATAGAGGGTGATGATGTTGGCATCGCGCATGTCCTGGGGTACTGCTCCCTCGTCCCAGCACAGGCATAGCAGTTCATGTAGTGCTGAGAGTATAGCAGGCTTGGCACTCTTGATTATTTCAGGGGTAATGCTGTCCTTCCCAGGGGCTTTTCCGCTGGCTAGGGAATCAATGGCATCACTGAGTTCCGATTTGGTTGGCTGTATGTCCAGCTCATCCATGACTGGTAGAGGCTGGGCTGCATTGAGGGCAGTCTCAGTGACAGCATTCTCCCTGGAGTACAGTTCTAGGTAGTGCTCAACCCAGCGGTCCATCTGTTTGCGTTGGTCAGTGATTATGTCCCCCGATTTAGATTTGAGGGGGGTGATCTTCTTGATGGTTGGCCCAAGAGCTCTCTTCATGCCATCATACATTCCTCTGATGTTTCCGGTGTCTGAGGCCAGCTGAATATGACTGCATAGGTGTTGCCAGTAGTCGTTTGCGCAACGCCTAGCCGTTCTTTGTGCAGTACTTCTGGCTGCTTTAAGTGCTGCGGATGTTAAATCGCTGGGGGCTTTCTTGTAGTTCAAAAGTGGCTTTCGTGCAGAGAGATCGACTATTGACATGCTGTTCTCCCTTCGTCAGATACAGGAGAAATGCCGTGAACAACAGATGCCCCTCTACATTGCTTTCATTGATCTCACCAAAGCCTTTGACCTCGTCAGCAGACGTGGTCTCTTCAGACTACTAGAAAAGATCGGATGTCCACCAAAGCTACTAAGTATCATCACCTCATTCCATGACAATATGAAAGGCACAATTCAACATGGTGGCTCCTCATCAGAGCCCTTTCCTATCCTGAGTGGTGTGAAACAGGGCTGTGTTCTCGCACCCACACTTTTTGGGATTTTCTTCTCCCTGCTGCTTTCACATGCGTTCAAATCCTCTGAAGAAGGAATTTTCCTCCACACAAGATCAGGGGGCAGGTTGTTCAACCTTGCCCGTCTAAGAGCGAAGTCCAAAGTACGGAAAGTCCTCATCAGAGAACTCCTCTTTGCTGACGATGCTGCTTTAACATCTCACACTGAAGAATGCCTGCAGAGTCTCATCGACAGGTTTGCGTCTGCCTGCAATGAATTTGGCCTAACCATCAGCCTCAAGAAAACGAACATCATGGGGCAGGATGTCAGAAATGCTCCATCCATCAATATTGGCGACCACGCTCTGGAAGTGGTTCAAGAGTTCACCTACCTAGGCTCAACTATCACCAGTAACCTGTCTCTAGATGCAGAAATCAACAAGCGCATGGGTAAGGCTTCCACTGCTATGTTCAGACTGGCCAAGAGAGTGTGGGAAAATGGCGCACTGACACGGAACACAAAAGTCCGAGTGTATCAGGCCTGTGTCCTCAGTACCTTGCTCTACGGCAGCGAGGCCTGGACAACGTATGCCAGCCAAGAGCGACGTCTCAATTCATTCCATCTTCGCTGCCTTCGGAGAATACTTGGCATCAGGTGGCAGGACTATATCTCCAACACAGAAGTCCTTGAAGCGGCCAACATCCCCAGCTTATACACACTACTGAGTCAGCGGCGCTTGAGATGGCTTGGCCATGTGAGCCGCATGGAAGATGGCAGGATCCCCAAAGACACATTGTACAGCGAGCTCGCCACTGGTATCAGACCCACCGGCCGTCCATGTCTCCGTTATAAAGACGTCTGCAAACGCGACATGAAATCGTGTGACATTGATCACAAGTCGTGGGAGTCAGTTGCCAGCATTCGCCAGAGCTGGCGGGCAGCCATAAAGACAGGGCTAAATTGTGGCGAGTCGAAGAGACTTAGTAGTTGGCAGGAAAAAAGACAGAGGCGCAAGGGGAGAGCCAACTGTGCAACAGCCCCAACAAACAAATTTCTCTGCAGCACCTGTGGAAGAGCCTGTCACTCCAGAATTGGCCTTTATAGCCACTCCAGGCGCTGCTTCACAAACCACTGACCACCTCCAGGCGCGTATCCATTGTCTCTCGAGATAAGGAGGCCCAAAAGAAATATCCTATTATAATATGTACTAGTTCTTAATTGAACATTACAATATTAATCAAAATATAGTTCTAAAGAATATAGGACTGGTTGTCCTCAGGGAAAGGCAGAAGGTATGTAAACCTTTTTGTCAAATGATCTCAGGAGATTTGTAAATGATACCAAACTTGTTGGACTTGAGTTTAATTGAGAAATGGAAGCAGGGCATTCAAATCTTATGGTAGAGCTTTGAGTTAATTTGCTGACCAGTGTAATGAGTTCTTTATGTTGTCTTGTGCAACATAAATGAGATGTGTGGAGTCCAGTTATGCTGAAGATATTTAACAAGTTTATTAACAGTTAAACTAGTATGTACAGTACAGAACAAACTATTTACAGAACCTTCCTCTAGGTGTTACAGTTGCAGAGTGATGCTGGCTTCGAGTCACATGACTACATCCTGGTACTTAGCTCGTTAGCATCCTGAGTTCTTAAAGAGACATCACTCTTAAGGCAATCATACAACATCCTTTTCTTTCCAAAGATAAGTCTCATATGCTACAAGTAAAAAACACATAAAATTAGATAACAACAAAATTATTTATATGGGATAGAGATTATAAAATTTCTAAGTAGAGAAGCTAAAGAGTCCATTTATCGTTTTGGTGGTTTGACAACTCTTCCAGATCTGGTTATGGTATAACCTTCTGGGGATATGGATTTCACCCTTGGTTGTTTTTGGTTTGCAAGCAGGTTGTTACTGTGTTGGTTGTGATCCTGTTGTTCCATCACACCCTCATCATCGGAATGTGTTCTTTCCTGTCTTCTGTGGGCAATTGGAGTATTGCACACTTCCCTTAGTTGGCTTCAGTTCCTTCTCAATGCCACTCCACTAGAAGTTGTAATCTCGTAGGACCTAGGCTCACTGCATACTTTAAATACCTCTGCGGGTAACCATGTTCTCATTGTGTGGTGTATGACCCTGACCTTTTGTCCTAGGTGTAACTGAGGTAGTTCGGCCCCTACATGTCGGTCATGCACTGACCTCATCCTCCCTTTTCGAGCAGTGTCTCCTGCATCTCGGAGAATTTGGACAGATGATGGCTTGGCAGTCATTCGCACTTGTCTGCCAAACAGGATCTCTGCTAGTATTGGTGAACCCATATCCATAGGTGTAGCTCTGAGGTGGAGCATGGCAACACGAAAATCTTGTTTTGTTGTCCTACAGTTCAGGATAAGTGATTTAACTGTGTAAACCATTTGCTTGGCAAGACCCTTAGACCTTTGGTAATGTGGTGAGGACATCACAAAGTTTACCCCCCATTTGGCGCACATATCCCAAAAGGTTTGCCGTATACTGTGGCCCATTCTCAGAAATGATTTGTTCAGATGCATCGAATAGATTGAATATGGCACTCAGTATGTCTGCGACGACTGCACTTGAAGTGCCTGTTACCTGTCTGACAATTGGAAATTTAAAGAAATAATCGGTGACAAAGATAAAGATGTCTCCATTAATGGAAAATAGATCAGTGAAAATTTTGGACAAGGCACTGATGGAATCTCTTGAGGGTGTAGAAGTTCTTTGCATTGTTGTGGCTGGTGACTCTGCCATGCCTTGCACATTCTCACTAAACTTTTGATGTCACCATTGATCCTTGGCCAATAAATAGTATTTCATGCCAGTCATCTTGTTTGGTCTATACCCATGTGGCCTTGGTGAAGTTGTGACAAGATGTCCTGTCAGAGAGCTTTGGGCACAATCACTTGTTTTCCCTTGAAGGAGACACCTCTCGAGATACCGAGTTCATCTCTATAAGGCCAAAAGAACCTGAGGGTTTCTGGCACCTCTTTTACCATATCAAGCCAGCCTTCTATGATGACTCTCCACAGTGCCTTCAGTTGTGGGTCATCGGCTTTTCTGATTGTAGTTAATCACATTTGTGCTGACCAAAATGCAATGAATCGATTTTGAGCACATTTTCCACCTCAATGTCTATGCTGTCTACTTATAGATCCAGTAGAAATTCTTCATTCTTGCTTGGGTTTGGCAATTTGCTCAGCGTATCCAAGGTGACCATTTTGGTACCCAGTTTGTAGCAGACATCGAAGTCGTATCCTTGTACTTTCACTAAGAGCCGCTGTAGTGGCGGTGGTATGCTTGTCAATGGTTTGCACCAGATCACCTCAAGTGGTTTGTGGTTGGTTTCTGCAGTGAACTGCTTACCGAACAGGTAGGTGTGGAACCTTGTGATCCCAAACACCAGAGCAAGTGTTTCACACTCTATGTTTGAGTAATTGGATTGTGCTAAGGATAAACATTTGGACCCAAATGCAATTGGTTTGCCATCCTGCAGGATGCACACTCCTAGCCTTTTCTGTGAGGCATCAACTTCCATGATTGTCTTCTTCCTTGGATCATAGTACTGCAGGGTACAAGTTTCTGCTGACAATGCTTGTTTGAGAGACTCAAACATATGCTGATGGTCCTCCTGCCAGACAAATGGCAAGTCTTTCTTTAAGAGCTCTCTCAGTGATAGTGTTTGTCAGAAAAATGTGGATGTAAGGTGCCAAGAAGTTGAAAAATCCAAGACATCTCTGGAGGTCTTCCTTGTCTTGTGGGGTAGGAATATGCCATACATCTTCGATTTTGCCTGGGTCAGGACAGATTCCGCAACCTGAATAGATGGAGCCAAATAAATTGATCTGACTCACTGGCACTTCTTGTGTTAAAAATGAGCCCTTCACAACTGCCATCAGTGAATGAAGATTTTGATCATGCTCTTCTTTGGTTTTGCCCATTACTGCATCATCATAGGCAATGTATATACATCCAGGTACATTTTCTATAATTCTATAATTCTGGCCATATGCTGCTGAAACAGATCTTGATTGACAGATAAACTGAAGGGTAGTCTGTGGAATCAGTATCTTCCAAATGGTGTCCTGAAGGTGGTGACTTCTTGAGATTGCTAGGTGTACCGACCAATATCCATGTTTAGCATCCAACTTAGAGAAGAATTTGGCTCCTGTGAACTTGGGATTCAATTCCTTTAATGTCGGAATCTTGTGGGGGCATCTCTTTAGGGAAAGGTTTAGATGCCTCGGATCTAGACATACCCTGATTGCTCCATCCTTCTAAAGTACGCATGTAATTGAGCTGCACCAGTCTGTATGATGATGTACACAACGGATGATGCCATTGCATTCCATGTCATCTGACTCGCATTTAAGCTTTTCTTTTATGTGCATGCTACAGTTTCTGAGAGGATCGATTGACAGAATTGCATCCTCTCTGAGGTGCAGTACGGCATCGCCTTTGAAATCTCCTTTGGCGTGGAACTTGTCTGTGTACATTTGTTGTCGGTCCTGGGCTGACTCAATGCAGGTACCTTTGGTCTCTTCTGCTGTAATGGGTACCTTAGTGACCTTGTGGATAGTCACGATGTTGAGTTCCTTACATGCTGGTAGTCCCGCCACTGCTGGTCTGCTCCTATCTACCAGGTAAAATATTTGTGGTTTCCATGCCGACCTGCCATAGCTGCATTGCATTGTCAGTGTGCCACTGCAAGGAATGAGTATGCAGATAACTTTGCAGTTGTCAGTTGTATCATTAATTTCAACGACCCCGGTAAATATCCTTCATGATTCAGACTGGTAGGATATTTGCACTAGTGCTGGTGTCAATTTTAACCCTGAGTGTGTGTTTGCAACTTTCTTTGGGCGCATGATGTTAATAGTAGCAAAAGCTTCCAGTTGTTTGACTTCATCAACACAATTTATCAGGTTCACAATGTGAAACACCTGCTCATCTTCTGGCTGAGAATTACTTCTCTTTGAGTCTTGTCTCAGGTCTGTTTCTCTATGGACTTTGTGTATCAGCTTGCTCTCCTTGCTGCTGTTGCCATGTTGCTGTGCCTGTCTTCTGTTTGCTTGTGTCCTACTGTGACTTTTGGCTGTGTCTTTGGAGCCAGATTTTTTGCACAGGTGGGCCCAGTATCCTTTTGCACCACATGCCTTGCACTGGTCTTGAAATGCAGGATAACTTCGGGGTAAGTGGGACCAATCACACATATCACACAGCTCGCTTGCTCTTTTCAACTTGGTTATCATGCCGATACTGTTGGCTGCATCTAGTGCTTGCAGATCCTGTTGTCCAGCTACAATGGCTTTGTATTTCCTGCCATCTTCTAGCAGCGCATCAATGCTGTGACTTTTCTTTTTCCCCCATGAGGTCTTTCTGAAATGCTTCAATGGGTGTTGAGACAATCACCAGCTCCAATAGTTGCTCCAACAGCTCAGTTTCTGAAAAGTCGCATTCGTTGCCTTTACTACGGCATCTACTGACAAACTGATTTGTTAAGTCCTGTGACTGTTGCCTGTAGGATATCAATTCCAGGCTGTGAATTCTAAAATTCACTCTTAACTGGAGCTGATCTTCTCACACTTTCTATATATTTGCAGAATCTTTCTGGACCTCTTGAGATAAGCCACAGGTATTGATTCTGTGTAACCCCCTCAAATCCAACTGCTATCAGTATTTTTACAGTCTGCTTCTCTCATTCTACAATCACTTGGACTGTGAAGCATAACTGCATTCTTTGTTTAAAAAGTTTGAACTCGGACATGATATCAATGGCTCCATTGGGAGAGGCTTGTACTACTGGGGGGCCCTCTGTGAGGCACAGGTGCCCAATCAGGAGGGCCTCCCCCCACCAGGAGGCTGCCTGGTATTAACGGGCGGCCTCCTTTGGTGCTGAATTTCCTGGCCGCCACTGATAAAATGCCAGTGGCAGTGGGAGGAGTAATTGGCCATTTAAGGGCCTCAATTGGCCTGGGCTAAGTAGGCTGTTTCCAACCTCCCCCACTGCTGGCAAAATGACAGCGATGGCGGGTAGACGACCACCTCCCACTCAATTTTACACCACCACCTCATCCAGCCCGCTCCCGGGGTTGGAGTGGGGAGGGGGATGGTGGTGGTGGTGGTGTGGTGCGTAAAACCTCGGCCCACAATTCTAATGATATTTATCCCACAAAAAGACAGGCATAACTAGGATCCATGCGGGTACCCACAGCAACACCATTTATTTGGAGGAAGTGAGTGGAGTTGAAGGAGAAGTTGTTCAATGTGAGAACAAGTTCTCAAAAGCAGAATTTAAGAAATCCTTTGAACAGTATTTGGCATGGATGAAAATGCTTTCTATGGTATCTACAAGATCTTATCAATCACTGGGAAAATTAATGGGAAATGAAAAGAAACCTGATGTCAAAGCAAAAATGCACAAAAAAAGTTGGCATAAAAAAAGGGGTAGAATTTGTACAGGTGCAGAACTGGCACAAGGGAACCAATGTCTTCTACCACCATCCCCACCCCCAACCCGACCTGATATTGGATTAGGTTCCAAATATATGTAAATAATACCTCTTTTAGGCCCCCTCTACCAAACTGGACACAGGTAACAGAGTTGGAGCCGGCCTGCTGCTTAGGATTCTTCCACGGCAGCTGTGACTTAAGTAGCTTCTGCTGCCAAAGGTTTAAAATAATTTTTTTTTTTAACTCACGCCTGCGGAGCCTGGAGGAGAAGGAGTGCTCCACCCCACCCTTTCCCCAATGCTGCTTTACTCCCCATCCTGGGATTTACCTTAGGGTTGCTGCCAGCGAGCCAAGCAGCCCAAAGCTCATCAGCCTGTGGACGTGTGACAGATGCCAACAGCTCACACATTAATGTTAATGAGGCCCAATGCCTGATTTCAGGCCAGCATGGGGCTTCCCAGTTGGGGCATATGGTGCCATTTCAGGCGCAATAACAGGCCCAAAGCAATTTCATCCCCCAAATATTCTGAAAAACATCTTTATACCAGGTTGTCCGCCAGAGGGCACCAGAAATTTCCTTTTACTTCCAATCCTTTTTAGCATTACCAAATTGTTTTTTTCTCATTATTTGATTGAATTTTAAACTGTTCTGCTACTGATAAAATGCCAGTGGTGGTGGGAGGAGTAGTTGGCCACTTAAGGGCCTCAATTGGCCTGGGGTAAGTGGGCTGTTTCCAACCTCCCCCACTGCTGGCAAAATGGCAGCGATGGCGGGTAGGCGACAGGAATGGCACCTCCACCTCCCACTGGCAGCTGATTTTCTGTCCTGATAAAGGCAATTCCTTACAGAAACAAATGGCACACATGCTGGTGTCATCTCAGAAATTAATTGCAATGACTCCAAATTCCTTATTCCAGCAATTGTATCTCTCAAGAATCTGAGGGCCAACAATGTATTTGGTCTTCCTCAGTGCTTCTTTAAAATCAACCAGTTGGATCTTTCTCACCTGACTAGCAGCCATTGTCTTCACTCCTTCTGGTTAAAACTTTCGAATTTGCCTCCTTCACCAATGCAGTTCGGTCACTTCCTGAATATCCCCGGGTTGTTTAAGGTCCCTTTGGCTAAGTGAGTTACTCTGTTTGCCCAAAAGGTTTGTAAGCAGCAACAATTGTGTTTCTTTGCAAGCAGGGAAAGAACATTTTAATATTGTAATCTGTATCTGTGTGATCTTTTTGAGATAAAAGCAGTTGTCATGAAGACCTGCCAAGAATGCGGTATATTAATTTCATCATATGAACATTGATTTTAAGCTGTTGCTGGAATGAAGAAATGACTTGTTAACGAGATTGCCAGACCTTTGACTGGAGGACATTTGCATACTAAGAGACAGTGCTTATGGAGACAAAGAACTACTCCCTGGACCAATGAACCCAGGTGGATTTTGATCACCAGATATTGAAGGTGTAAGGAAGCACATTCCATGGACTGCTAAGTTAATACAATCCACAAGGACAGGACTGGTTCAACCAGCTGGTCACATGACTAATCGTCTGGTCCAGGTTTTTGAATGAGACACAGGACAGTTTGAATTCAGACTAGCGATTGCAACTGAAGCTGGAACAAGGAAGCCTCTCTCCTGGCTGTCTCGCTCTTGCTTATTCCCAAGCCACCGGACCCACAGAAGACACGCAAACCTCAAGAGAGAAAATAAATCGAAACAAGTTGAAGCGTGGACTGGGCCCCAACGAATTGCAGGACTTACCGGCAACCAAAGACTCCACATCAAACTCAAAGGACAGTAAATAAAAACCTATCTATTGCCTCAAACCTTTCTCCTTTATTTTCTACTTTTTCTGTCTCTATCTGCTTGTGTGTTTATTGCGTATGCATACCAGTGTGGTCGCGTCGCAGTCGTTAACTGGATTAGAGTTTAAGATTGATAAATTTCCACCTTTCTTGTTTAAATCTAAGGAAACCTGTCTGATTTCTTTGCCTTACAATTGGAGCAGTGAACAAGGATTCACTGAGGGGGGAGCTAAAAACACAGTATTTCTAAAATTAAACCCTGTTACGGTTAAACCAGGCAAAGGCTGAGAGGGAACCCCTAGACCTCATCTCACCTGGTCATAATACAGTGCTAAAGAAAGGAGATCCTGTTTGGGAGGGTTGCAAAAATAGAGTAGCTGTTGAGAAGGAAGCAGGATCACAAGAGCAGGTTGGAACATAGTGCTTCAGCTCTGACTACGAAACCCTTTACTTATCTACAAGAAATGCTGCAGGACATTACCGACACAAACTTGAGTACAGATACATTTGTCCATACCTGATTTATGCAAATTGACATATTAAAATCAAATTACAGAAAACCTATTCTACTCACTAAATAATGTGTTTTTCTCCTGTAGGGTGGGGACATGACTTCAGTCTCATCCGATGTATATTCTCAGTTTGGATCCCAAATTTCTTTAGCTCATGATAAACAGGAAGGTACATCGTAATTTATTTTTATGTATTCCAAATAAAGATTGTGGAACTAATTTTATTTTAATCTACAGGCAATTGTATAAATTTTTGTAACCTGCAAATCTGAACATGCAACTTTTCTTTAATTCTTTTGTTCTATTCTACTAATTTACTTTCCTTCCCCACCCCACTGCCTTCCTGAAGATGTCAATTCCTTGCTTCAGTAGAATCTGGTACCTTGCCCAAATTGCCATTCTTCACAGTGAGCATTGGCAGGCTATTCAACTGTGATGGGGATCATAGCCAACCATGATTCTGCCGTCCTCCAACATCTGAACATACTCATCTTCCAGCAGAGGTCACTAGATAAATTGTGTTGTTATACCTCTGGGATCTAAATGGAATCGTGATTGGGAGTGGGAAATCCTAGTCAGTTTTCCAGGAATGCTGAGACCAATTGTAACTCCCCTGTGGCAAGTGCTAACAGCAAAGTAAAGCTCCCTAAACCTTACATCAATATGCCTTACCTGCTTACTGCACTAATGAAGCATTTGAATTTCTGATGCTAGACATATTTATGGCCTTTCTGAGTGCGGCAGCTGGTTAAATGTCAAATAGAGCTGAATTATGAACAGTTTTGTGCAGTGAACTCTGGCACATTGGGCACTGCACTGTGACTGCTTAAACTCATTTTAACAAGAGCTCTATAGTGAGCTTAGAGGAGAGATTCTGGATGGCCTCAACTTGAATTTAGATCCCAGAGGTATAAGGGCAGCCTTCTCATTTATTCCACCACCAACTCCCATAACTGGGTTGATGGAAGAATCATGTTGGTAATTTTCACACAGGTGCAACAGCTAAGGGCTTTTTATGGAACTTATTTGATGGATTTAGTGCCCCATGTTCACTACAGAACTCTGCCAAATGCTACAGTTTCAATATTTGTAATGTTCCTAAAATTGCAGAAACACAGAACATGTCTGTGTGTCTCATTTAAACCAGCAATGCAACAGAAGAGTAATGATCTGACCCGAGTCCCAGCTCACCTTTGAATAGGTCAAAATGGGCATCACTGGCATGGCATCTCTTGGGTTTTCTGTTTTACACTCCAGAAGTACACTGGTTACCTTAGATTGAGATTTATATGCCACAGCAATTGCCAGGATCAACTAATATAATTGGAAATGTGGGGTTTCTGAGCCTAAAGAGTTTGAGTCATGACTTCTGCAGCTGGGATTTTTTTTTGTGTCTTTTTACTATTCTGCTTACAGGCGCCTGCAATTGCTATTGATAGAGTAAGACCAACAGTGTAGTTTCAGCTCCTCTACATGCTCTAAGGGTTTCATAGGAGCAGTATGGCATTCCCAAAGGAGATACCTTTCTATGCCATTACTATGGTGGAGGAGGAGGAGTCTGCATATGGTGGAGTAAAGAAGAATCAGGCAGCATTTAAGGAGTGTGCAGCCAACCAGATATTACCCCCCACCCCTCTCCCCCCACACTAGAATATAAAAGCAACACATATGGGGACTTTCCTGAGTAGTTGTATATTTTACCAATGAGGCAATAGGGCAAGACAGACTCCTACTGCTGGAAGTCC
This sequence comes from Heterodontus francisci, assembly GCF_036365525.1. Taxonomy (NCBI): domain Eukaryota; kingdom Metazoa; phylum Chordata; class Chondrichthyes; order Heterodontiformes; family Heterodontidae; genus Heterodontus; species Heterodontus francisci. The sequence goes on from NC_090374.1 coordinate 53,650,693, forward strand.
TACAGCTGCGCTTGAATGCCCACACTGCAGATATGAAGGTGACCACCATCTGCAATTTTTATGGCGCAGGATTACTTTAGGCAGCTATTGGAATTCTGTTCAGTATCATTCAGACAGCAGTATGGACATGTATTCATCTGGTCACTGGCGCCCTTTACTGAGGAGTAGGAAATTCATAACCTTTGGCATCACAGTAACGCACCAGCAATAAAGCCATCTACTTTTAGAGAGTTATTGACCTACCCAAGATAAAGGGTAGATTCAATGGTACACACGTTGCTTTGCATGATTCCAGAGAACAGCTGCTCAACTTCATTAACAAGAGGGGCTTCCACTGCCTAAATGTGACAAATATGCAGAGGATTCTCCATGACAATGAGTAATATGCTGTAAGTTGTCGCAATGCCTTCATACTGTAAAATTCATTCCTGCATGACCTCTTCAGGGAAAAAAGTCACAAAACAGATGGTATCTGGGTGACAAAGCTTATCTCCACTCCTAAGGATAATGACTCGTGTAAGGGTGGCACAAACAGAAACAGAGGACTGCTTCAACTAGGCATATGCTTCCACAAGAATGTTTTTGCTGTCTGCACAAGTCAGAAGGAGTTCTGCAGTATGATCCAGATCATCTGTCATAAATATTTATAGCATGGTCTGCCCTTCACAGCTTTGCCATTCAAGAAGGGCTGGCCTTTGAAATTGCTGGTGAGAAGGTCTTGGCTCTGCTGGGTCCAGAACAACATGGAGCAGAGCACCATGATGATCTATACTCAGAAGACACCTCAATCACTACTGCAAGGAGCACCACAGCACATCTCATCACTTGACCAGACTCAGAAACTCCTCACTTTCAACTATACCAGTTGATCCTGGCAAATGTACTGCCTTATAAACTCTTTTCACAGCCCATTGGCAGGACAGAACAGATCCACCAGAAGTGGCAGCACAGTGGTGTACAGTTGGGAGAGAATGACCCTAGGGGCCCTCAACATGACTCCAGACTCCATGAAGTCTCATAGCATAGACAAGGAAACTTCAGCTGATGACTCAGTACTCCTCTATATTAAACATCACTTTGGAAGAAACATTGAGGGTAGCAAGGACACAGAACATACTCTGGGTGGGAGACTTCAGTGTCCAGCACCAAGAGTGGCTTGGTAGCACTCATTGAGCTGGCTGAGTCCTGAAGGCTGGGCTTGGGGCAGGTGATGAGAAAATCAATATGTGGAAAAACCTACTTGACCTTGTCCTCACCAATCTACCTGTCACAGCTGCATCTGTTCACGACAGTATTGGTAGAAGTGACCACCATTCAATCTTTGTGGAGATAATATTATGTCTGCACACTGAGGACCCATTTCACTTGTTGTGTGGCATTACCACCAAGCTAAATGGGATAGTTTCAGAACAGATCTAACGGCTCAAAATTGGGCATTCATGAGGTGCTGTGGACCATCAGCAGCAGCAGTAGAACTATATTCCACCACAATCTGTAACCTCATGACCAGCATTCAAGCCAGGTGAACAATCAAAGTTCAGTGAAGAGTGTAGAAGAGCAAGCCATGTGCACCAGAAAATGAGGTGCCAACCTGGTGAAGCAACAACACATGACTACATGTATGCTTAATAGGAGAAGCAGCATGCTAGAGACAGAGCTAAGCAATCCCACAACCAACGGATCAAGTCAAAACTTTGCAGTCCTGCCACATCCAGTCATGAATGGTGGTGGACAGTTAAATAATGAACAGGAGGAGAAGACTCGAGGAACATTCCAAACCTCAATGATAGTGGAGCCTGGCACACTGGCACATGAATGCAACAGACAAGGCTGAAGATTACAAACATCTTCAGCCAGAAGTGCCAAGTGGATTCATCTCAGCCTCCTCCTGAGGTCTCCACCATCACAGGTGCCAGCCTTCAACCAATTAGATTCATTCCATGCGCTATCAAGAAATGGCTGAGTGCACTGGATAGCACAAAGACTATGGGCCCCAAGAACATCCTGGCTGTAGTGCTGAAGACTTGTACTCCAGAACTAGCCACGCCTCAAACCAAGCTGTTCCAGTACAGCTACAACACTGGCATCTACCTGACAATGTGGAAAATTTCCCAGGTGTGTCCTGCTACAAAAAGCAGGACAAATCCAATTTGGCCAATTACCACCCCATCAGTGTACTCTCAATCATCAACAAAGCAATGGAAGATGTTGTCGACAGTGATGTTAGAAGGCACTTACTCACCAATAACCATCTTTTGGATGAGGGGTTAAATCAAAGCTAAACTAGGTGGAGGTAAAAGATCCCATGGGGCTATTTTGAAGAAGAGCCAGGCAGTTATCCTTATTGTCCTGGCCAATATTTATCCCTCAATCAACATCACAAAAACAGATTATCTGGACATTATCACATTGCTGTTTGTGGGAGCTTATTGTGTGCAAATTGGCCCAACCTGCTCAATCTTTCCTCATACAGACTCCTCAGAGTCTGTTTCCCATGGTAGGGGTAACTAAAACTAGAGGGCATAGATTTAAGGTGAGAGTGAGGAGGTTTAAAGGGGATCAAAGGGGTAAATTTTCACACAAGGAATAGTGGGTATCTGGAATGAGCTGCCTGAGGAGGTGGTGGAGGCAGAAACAGTAGCGACATTTAAGAGGCATCTGGACAGGTACTCGAATGAGAAAGGCATAGAGGGATATGGAATTAATGCAGGCAGATGGGATTAGTATAGATAGGCATTATGGTCGGCATGGACACGGTGGGCTGAAGGGCCTATTTCTATGCTGTACGACTCTATGACTCCATAAAACAACCCCTTCATCCCACGAATCAGCCTAGTGAATCTTTAAGTATATCCCTTCTTAAGTAAGGAGACCAAAACTGTATGCAGTATTCTAGGTGCAGTCTCACCAATGCCCTGTACAGTTGTAGCAAGGCTTTACTACTTTTATACTTCATCCACCTTGCAATAAATGCTAACATTCCATTTGCTTTCCTAATTACTTGCTGGAACAGAATGCTAACTTTTTGTGATTCATGTACAAGGACACCCAGATCCCTCTGTACTGCAGAATTCTGCAGTCTCTCTCTATTTAAATAATATTCTGCTTTTCTATTTTTCCTGCCAAAGGGGACAACCTCACATTTTCCCACGTTATACTCCATCTGCCAAATTTTTGCCCACTCACTTAAACTATCTATATCTCTTTGCAAACACTTAGTGTCCTCCTCACAACTTGCTTTCCTACCTATCTTTGCATTGTCCACAGATTTGACTACAACACACCTGGTCCCTTATCCAAGTCATTAATATAGATCGGAAATAGTTGAAGCCTCAGCACTGATCCCTTTGGCACTCCACTAATTACAGTTTGCCAACCTGAACGTGCCACATTTATCCCAACTCTATTTCCTGTTAGTTAGCCAATCCTCTATCCATGCTAATATATTACCCCCGACACCACAAGCTCTTATCTTGTATAGTAATCTTTTATGTGGTACCTTATCGAATGCCTTTTGGAAATCCAAATACACTATACCTACTGGTTCCCCTTTATCCACCCTGCTTGTTACATCCTCAAAGAACTCTAATAAATTTGTCAAACACGATTTCCCTTTCATAAAACCATCTTGTCTCTGCCTGATTGTATTATGATTTTCTAAATGTCCTGCTACTACTTCCTTAATAATGAATTCTAGCATTTTCCCAATGACAGATGTTAAGTTAACTGGCCTATAGTTTCGTGCTTTCTGTCCCCCTCCTTTCTTGAATAGAGGTGTTACAATTGCAGTTTTCCAATCTGCTAGGACCTTCCCAGAATCTAGGGAATTTTGGAAGATTACAACCAATGCATCCACCATCTCTTCAGCCACTTCTTTTAAGACCTTAGGATGCAGGCCATCAAATCCAGGGAACTTGTCAGACTTTAGTCCCATTAGTTTTCCTAGTACTTTTTCTCTAGTGATAGTGATGTTTAAGTTCCTCTCTCCCTTTTGCCTCTTGATTTTCTACTATTCTTGGGATGTTGTTTCAATCATCCACTGTGAAGACAGATACAAAATACTTTGTCAAATTCTCTGCCATTTTCTTGTTTTCCATTATTAATTCCCCAGCCTCATCCTCTAAGGGACCAATGCTTCCTTTAGTTACTCTCTTCCTTTTTATATATTTGTAGAAGTTTTTACTGTCTGTTTTTATATTTCTTGTTAAATTACTCTCATACTCTAATTTCTCTCTCTAATATTTGTCAATCATCCTCTGCTGGTTTCTAAAATTTTCCCAATCTTCTGGCCTACCATTATATCTTGGCAGCATTGTACGCTTTTTCGTTCAATTTGATACCATCCTTAACTTGCTTGGTTAACCACAGATGGTGCATCCTTCTCCTAGAGTATTTCTTTCTCAATGGAATATATCTTTGTTGAGAGTTATGAAATATCTCCTTAAATGTCTGCCATTGCTTCTCCACTGTATCACCTTTTAACTTATTTTCCCAGGTAACTCTGCCTTCATACCCTTGTAATTGCCTTTATTTAAATTTAAGACACTAGTTTCTGACCCAAATTTCTCACCCTCAAACTGAATATAAAATTCTATCATGTTATGATCACTCTTGCCTAGATGATCCAACAATCCTTTACTATGAGGTCATTTATTAATCACGTCTCATTACACATTACCAGATCTAAACTTGCATTCTCCTGGGTTGGTTCCAGAACATATTATTCTAAGAAACTTTCCTTAATACACTATATGAACTCATCCTCCAGGATACTTTGCCAATTTGATTAGTCCAATCTATATGAAAATTAAAATTGCCCATGATTATTGCAGTACCTTTCCTACAAACCCTCATTATTTCTTAATTTATACAATGTCCTACTGACTATTAGGGGGCCTATAAGCTACTCCTACCAGTGACTTCTTTCCTTTGCTCTTTCTTATCTCTGCCCAAACTGATTCTATATGTTGATCTTCTGAGCGAAGATCATTTCTCACTACTGTACTGATCTCATCCTTTATTAACAGAGCTATCCCACCTCCTGCCCGATGCCCACTTTGGCTCTTCAACTGTAGTCTTCTATGGGTTTGCTTGTACTGGGGTCACACAATGAGTAGCAGAGTTCTCAATGTCACCTTCTTGGGTCTCTGGCAGACTCAGTAGCTAAGAGAGAGCACAGTAACGAAGGATAAGCATGACCATCCTCCTTGGCAGGGGGAGAGCTACCCGAGCCAGCACATCACTTCATTCCTCAGCACCTCATCATTGTCATTGTCGTCGGCTGTTCCTCAATTTGAGGATGACGTCAACTCAAGGTCATGAGTTTCTACGATGGGTCTTCAGGTGACTGAACAGGCAGATTCTCGACCCACAGATCTTGGGCACATGCAGCAGGACGTCCCACAAGGTAGTGGGATCATGAGTTCAGGATTTGCCTCCTTTTCTTTCCTTCTCTGCTGCCGCTCTGCCTCAAAGCATGATGCAGTTTGATGGACAAGTTATCGCCATTTTAAACGATTGTTAGCAAGCTCCTTCCAGTCATCAATGTCAATGCTGCCATGCTTCAAAGAGAACTTCAGAGTGTCTTTGAAGCGTTTTCTTTGCCCTTCCCTGGAACGCTGGTCATTTGAGAGTTGAGAAAACAGGACCTGACGGGGGAGATGGTTTTGAGCCATCCAGACACAGTGTCCAGTCCATCGGAGTTGATTTTGGAGGTGTTTTGCCTGAATGCTTGTGGAGCTGGCATCAAGAAGGACACTAGCATTTGTTCGACTGTCCTCCCATTGAATCCGGAGGATGCGGCAGAGGCATTGCTGTTGGAATTTCTCTAGTGCTTTTATGTGTCGCTGATGCACAGTCCAGGTTTCACTGTAGTACAAGAGTGTGGCGACAACAACTGCTCTGTACATTGTCTCTTGTTGACTTGCAGAGGTCTTTGTTGTCAAACAGACGCTGCTGTTATTTGTAGAAGGCTGAGTTCGCGCTGATCCGGTGTTGGATTTCCTTGTCACTGGTGGCCTTTTGAGAGAGGAGGCTGCCAAGGCATGGGAAATGCTCAACATATTCCAATGTCTCTCCTTCAACATATATGAAAGGTGGAACATTTGGCTGACCAGGTGTGGGTTGATATATGAGTTTTGTTTTGGCAACATTCAAGGACAGGCCGAGTATCTTGTATGCAGAATTGAAGAGATTGAGAACAGCTTGCAAATCTAGTGCAGAGGGGGCAACGACACTGCAGTCATTAGCAAACTGTGGATCACGTATTTCTCTGGTGGTCAATTTTGTTTTGGCACCGAGGTGACTGAGGTTAAAGAGTTTTCCATCTAGGTTGTATTTAATACTCAAACCAGAGGGCAGCTGATCTTTCACGAGGTGAATAGCCACTGTCAAGTGGATTGTAAATAGTATGTGGGCTATCACACAGCCTTGCTTGACCCTGGTCCGGGCTGTGAAGGCGTCTGTTTCAGATCTCCCACTTAAGACAGTTGCAGTCATATCATCATGGAGCAATTGCAGGATTGTGATGAAGTTTCATGGACACCAAATCTTTGGAGCACAAACCACAGAGCCTCACGATTTATTGAGTCAAATGCTTTGGTCAGGTCAATGAATGCAATGAAGAGCTCCTGGTATTGTTCTCGACATTTGTTGGGCAACAAAGACCATGTAAGCACCTGCCACTAGTGCAGACACACTCATGTCAGTCAGACCACAAACTAGCTTGGAACGGGGAGCACTGGGTTAACTTCACATCACACGTGAGCAGGAAGAGTAGCATGAGGCAGAGTCAGCTGTGGGCTGTCCCCCTCAAAGGATGGAGGGGGACACAGCGATGCTCCGCTGGACGAAAATGCTGTTTCTCATATGTCACAAACAAGGAGTGGCTTCCTCGAGAATCAGAGCAGATATGTTCCCATTTGTCAGAGTTCCCTGAGGCCTTGAGAACCATAGGCAGACAGTGGAGGAGTCTATGCAGCGCATGTGCTCCATCATAACTCAGGGTTTCAAGCGCATGAGCTCCTCCATTGAGAGACTGGGAAATCTCCTGGAGAACCACATGCAGCACCACCCTGATTGGATGCATGTGCAGCATGCTTATATACACAGAAAGATGAGACTTTCTGTAGCATTGAATGTTCAGTGTCACTGATAGTGCTGAGATGCTCGGAGTGAATGCCAGCTGTGTCCCAATCAGTGGCCTCATCCAGCATCCAAGGGCACCAGGAAAGAGCTGGGGCAGTCAAAGCAGCAGATGAAGGAGCTGCCCCTCGTGGGCACTGGTGTCATCCTTTGACCCCCTCACCCTCTCTGAGTCAGGAACCATCTGTGCTGCAAGGCCCAATGACAGAAGCTGCCCCTGCAATGACGCAGTCTGTGAAGGAGCTCTCATGGGCCGGAGGGCCTGGGATTGCTGTATTTCCACGTTCTGTGATGTTGGAAAAGGTTGGCAGTAGAAACCGCATTCTCCATGGTCCTGGTTGGCAATGGGACTCCTCAGATATGCGTCATTGTGGCATGACTGCTCTCTATGCTGGAAGGCGAGTTATCGGGTCAGCTGCTAAGGGTTCAGAGGTGATCAGGTGAAATGCTACTGAATCTGTGTGGCCCTTGTGACCATGCCAGCCTGCCATTCATCGTGAGGGCTAGGATGGCATCGCCGAACATTTTCCAATGCCTGGGCACTGGCCACCTCTGGAGATATCTATTCCTGCTCCTCTTCCTCCTTCCAGTCCTCCTCTGAGGTAGAGTGCTGTTCCGGGTCCTCCTCTTCATCCAACTCCAGCCCCTTTGCATAGTCATGTTATGGAGAGTGCAGCAGCTGAACACAATCCGAGACACTCGTACTGAAGGGCACCACCCAACTGATCAAGGCAATGGAAGCACTTCTTCACGATGCCAATGATCTGTTCAATGCAGGTCTGTGGCTCTGGTTGTAGCACTTCTCTCCATCCGTGTCTGGGTAGTGGACGGAGCTATCTCTTTTGGGAAATAACCTTTATCTCACCGCAGCCAACCATGGAGTCTGGATGTGGGCCTGAAGGGGTGCAACACCTGGGACTGTCAGAGGATACAGGAGTCATGACAGCTGCTGAGGAACCAAACACAGACCTGCAGGATTCGCTTCCTGTGGTCACAGACTAGCCGGACATTCAATGAGTGGTAGCCCTTCCTGTTCAGGAATCTGATTGATTGGTGTGTCGGTGCCTTGATGGCTATGTGGGTGCAATAGATGACGCCCTGGACCTGAGGGCATGCGCAGGCCCATCTGTCAAAGTGGATGTAGTCCCTCGCTCTCCTGAATATGGCATCCATGACTTGCCTGATGGCGTGATGAGCTGCCAACTGCAAGATGCCACCTAGGTCCGCAGCTGATCCCTGGAAATATCCAGTTGCATAAAAATTCAATGCCGCAGTGACCTTGACAGCTGCATGGAGGCCATGAGGCCTCAGGTCATTGTGGGCCAGAGCACAAAAGTCCGAGACCATTTGCCTGGATAGGTGCAGCCTCCTACGGCATTGGTGCTCTGTTATTTGCAGGTAGCTGACTCTTACGCATTAAATCCAATGTCTTGGGTAGCACTGCCTTCCCCTTGCAGCCACCCCGCTCCCCCACCTTGTGCTCCTCTTCTCCTCCTAATGGCCCTCCACAGTGTTCACGACTTCTACACCCAGCCATCTTCCAGCTATCCCGTTTTCCCCATGCTCTTCTATTGAATATTGCAAACTTCTCCAGACAAGCCTTTCATTGAGCTCCTCAACGAGCTCAACAGGCACTTAATTGGAGGCATGCGGGTTTCCCGCTCCCCCCACTCCTGGTGTCCCTTTCAAACTCGCTTTGCGTTCCGGAGGCGGAGAGACCCAGTGCTGGTCTCTGGGAACGCAGAAATCACATCCACACCCACTCCAGGCCCCACTGACACTTAAAAATCCAGCCCACTGTGTAGACTCAGGGATGGTCATGAGGATCTGGTATCAGAGGGCTGGTGTCCATGGAACCAATCCTCCATCAAAACGTAATACCTCCAGGAAAGAACTGGAGAAAACTGGAGTGAGAAACTGGTGTTACAATTAATTTTAGTTCTTTTAAAATTATTTTTAAAAGGAATCCTAATATTGAGACTCCCTCTTTCAGTGTTAATTTCAGGTAGTGAAATTAATGGAAATACTTGGCACATCTAACATTTTAATTCACCAATTATAGAGTGACTGTTAACGAACATAATTTATTTGCAATTACTTTGAAATGGGTTGGGGGTGCGTTGACCCCTACATATTTATGATGTACAAATTCCAGGATTTGAAAGCTGACCTATCATATAACCCTTTTTCTTTTAGATTGCAGGAACTGCTGTCCCAGGAGATGCCTCTTAATCACATGCATAATCTTGCTCATTCTTGGGGCAATGGCAGCTGCTTTAGCCTGTGCGATTATATTTGGAATACCACCCAAACAGCCAAGTATGTAACCATAACACAAATGTGTTCGGCTTGTTTAAAATAAATATTGTTACTTTAAGAATAATGGTCACCTGGTAGTGATTACAACATCGAGGGTTCAGATGATATTAATCATGGGAGTGAAACTTGAGCAGTTTATTCCCCCTCCCCCACAGAGATTAGATACAGCTTTGAAAGCATTTTCATTCCTGTACTATGTAGTGCACACTTTGCAGGATCATGCAATTCTATTTTGGGTCCAACACTGGACAAAACCAGTGGTGAACACAGGTCATGGAAATATGAAAATGTTCACACATGACTAGCAATGATGATGTCATTATTGCAAGTTTGTCAAGAAACAGCCTGAAGATCATTGTTGGGAAGTTCTCTGCCTGGCCTATGCATATTTTGTATTTGTAATTGTTGGAAGTATCTTTCTGCCTCTTCCAATGACTCAGCTGGCTAAGGTATTAATAGCTGAGCCAAAGAGATTAAGAATTTACTAAGTTCAGTATCTGTGGTGAGGCAGCTGGACTCACCAGGAATGACAGGAATTGGCTATAATGTTCCACCTATGACTATTTGTTGCTCATGTTCTTCCACTTATGAGACAGGCCTTCATTGATCATTTGTGTCCATTACACTCATGGGGTATGACCATCCGAAAGTATTTTATTGTTGTGTCTTGCAACTTCGGTGCATTGTGACAACTGGATTTGATAAATTATTTCTCTGTACACCTGTTGTAGGATGTGTCCTACTTACTGCAATTTGTATAAGACATAATGAATTACAACTTTCACGATAACCTTCCTTCTGTTGCATTATTGTTCCTGAAATCAAATTGGCATTACCCAGCTGTGTATTAGCTAATTTGATCATCTTCCTTGGGTGGGGGGATGGGGGGAATGAGGAGGGGGTCTTGCTAAGAAGGGGCTCTCTGTAACCAAATTGTTTTCAAGGTAACACCCTTAGTGATGGACATTGGAAATGCATCCTTCCAATGTGGTAAACTGCAATCGGATAACTAGGTTCACAATATTCCAGAGTGCTGTTGATGATTGATCAGCCAGCCTGGCTTATTGATGAGACATGAGGCATGTGAATGGAAGTTGAGATTTTTCCCACTCAACTACAGATAACTCAGCAAGCCAATGTCCTAATCAGCAGGAACCTTTGCAATGTTCTGTGCTGGTATTCTATGTATCTAATTAAACTCCAGTATTACCTCTGTATAGACTTGACCCTTGTCACCTTACACCTAAGTTCCCTGGACTTAGCTAAGTGCCATGGGTCACTATCGGCAAAGTATACACGCACCATATCAGTTAACAGGGGCTCCTTTTATGTGGATTTCTCAGTGATTCGGTTTGTACACTATTGAGGATGGTGATGGGTTTCATAAAGCTGACACTGAGGGCTGAATTTTTGCTTTGGGGGTGGGAAACAAGAGTCGGTTCTGTTTCTGGAGAAACAGTTACTCATTGGAATTTAGATTTGGCACCCCCTTAATTGGCATGGAAACAGGTTCCCTCTCCAATTAAGGGCAGCAGGCAGGCAGGCTCTCTAAGCTGGAGGGCCAATCAGAGACTTTCCAGCTTCAGAGGAGCACTTGACTGTAGTAAAAGGTAAGTAACTGAGAGGATGTTTCAACATGAAGGTGCCCTCTCAGTCACTTTAAAAAAAATGTAATTTAAAAAATAGAGAAAGCAGCCAGGCCACCACTGTGGGCAGTGAGTGGGGAAACTCCACCACAGGGCGACCTTTGGCTGCACTCCCACCCAGGCAGACAGGAGGGCCTGTAGGCCTAAGTGGAGTGTTGGCACCCCGGTCTGCCGCTGGGTTCCCACCTTTAGGCAATTGTTCTGCACCCCCATTGCATTGAGAAACTGGAGGCTGACTGGAAAATTGCAGTCAACCTCCTTAACTTACCTTTAACAAGACTCTTAATGAGCCTCGGCTTCCCGCCTCCTGGGGATAGGCAACCTAGCCAGCTCCGAACCTGCTTCAGCCAAAATGGCTGATGCCGGGAATGGGGTTGGGAAACCAGCATGCCTGCAGGTTCCGGTACTTTTGGGTCCCCATCTGCCTCCATTCCCGACTTCAGCAGGGCACGAAAATCCTTCCCTGACTGACGAAAAAATCCTTAACTCGGTATTCAACATTCTTTACATATTAAATTTAAAAATGTAAAATTACATTGTAATATTAAATGAGGTGTATGTCTTTTAAATTACTTTTATGTATCCTCATTCTGTATATGAAAAAGCCTATTACATTTTTATAGCCATCTTAACGAGAGGAGGGGATAAGGAGGAAAACCTTGTTAAAAATTCAAAGCCAAATGAATAAAGCAATTTTTACTGTTAGGGAGTTGACCCTCAATTCAGATATCCCTGTCTCACTTGTAGGCACAAAGTTATCTCCAAAATTAGAGGAACAGGTGTGGTATTTTCCAGGCAAGTCACAAGTAAAACTAGCAAGCAGAAATTCCTAAAGATCACAAAGAAAAGTACAGATACGAGAGATCATTTGGCCCTAGTTCATCCTTTCAAGGAAACTCGGAATAATCAATGGTGATTTGTTATATAACAGTGGTGTCCAATCTTTTCACATGAGGGGCCACATTACAAATTTTGTCCTACATTGGGGGCTGGTGAGCAAAGTTTGGAAGGATAAAGGCATTAGAAATTTATTTTAATATTAATCAAAACAACAAAAAATGTGCATTTTTGTGAACATACTTTAAATAAGAAGACTAATTATTAATTTACTATGTTGAACACTGATTTAGTGAGATATCTGGCATTGTTTATGCTTGCACAAGTAGTCAATGTCTGCCTGCACACTTGACGTAGCAATGCAGAGTATTCCAGATAGATGTCCATCTGTCAGGAGTAATGGTAATCACTCTCTCACTCTGTGTCTGTCTATCTCTCTCTGTCTCTCTCTCTCTCTCTCTCCATCTCTGTGTCTGTCTTTCTCTCTATCCCTTTCCCTGACTCTGTCATTCTCTCTCTTTCTCTCTCTGTCTCTCTCTCCCTTTCTCTGTGTCTCTCCCGCTCTGTGTCTGTCTGTCTCTCTCCCCTTCTATGTCTGTCTCTCTCTCCCCTATCTATGCCTGTCTCTCCCCTCTCTGTTTCTGTCTCTCCTCTCTCCTCTCTCTCTCTCTCTCCTGCCAGGCCTAGGCCGTAAGCCTCAGGCCCACCTTCACTTTAATCAACATGCTGTCGGTTCCTCAGGCTGACCGTGACTGCCGTCTCCGTCATGACCTGCTCCACTGATTAACCTCCAAGGTCACAACACCGAGCCACAGCCAATTGCCATGCAGGCACACAGTGCTCTCTGGACATTGTTGTCTTGGATTACAGTTCCGTCCTTAGCGGGGAGACTACATTTCCCAGCAGATGCTCACTCACAGAAAACAGCAAGAGCGGCTGATTGTAACAGAAATGTTTGGTGGGCCAGAAGAAATTTGACATCCCTGAAGCTAAAAGCAAACAGTCAAGGGTGAAAACCGCACAACAAGGAGGAGGGAATGGCCCTGTACAGTTTTCATCCGCAGGCTGGATTGAAATCGTTGGCAGGCTGGACTTTGTCCCGTGGGCTGTATGTTGGACAACCCTGTTATATAATAAACTTCCAGCAATTACACCACAATCATTAATCTCTCATGTTATTGCACATTGCAACTGGCCATCAAGAAGTCAATTTACTTTATCAAAGAACCATGGACAGATAGAAGTATTTTCAAAATAACGTACTTATTTGGGGATTTTAAATAACCGCTATAAATCACTCAAAATTTTATATAATGGTTTGTGTTATCATCTGAACACCTTAATGAGATTATTGGCTTGTAATCACTATTAGCTATCTGTTATTCTCTATATAATTAAAAAGTAAGTGTAATGGTGTTATTTTGGTGAAAGGGCGAATACAAATGCTAACTGGGTGCTGTGTTAATGAGACATGCCTGCCTGAAAGTCTGCCTTTATCACACAATTTTGGTCCTATTTGTAATTACCATAAATTGAATTTGCCCTGAGGTGATAAAACAGACACCTGCAGGTTTAGCACTCAAGCGCTGATTAATCGCAACTTTCCTACAGCAGTATATGTGGTCACCTCGCACCCAGTTCCACTGAAGGTGTGGAGTAGCTGGCTGACACACAGATGGCTGCTTCAGGATGGCTCAGGTACTGAATGAGTGGGTAGACAGGCTCTTGGATGTGGCACTGGAGGTCTGGTGGAGGAGGCCAAGAGGAGGACCGATGTCCTGCTCCTGCAGAGGGGAGGAAGTCCACCTCACCCTCCTGTCCCTCTGTCCTGCAGTAGCTGGTGCTGCTCTGCCTGGACTCCTGTCCTTCTACCATTCCTCCTGCAGACCAAAGGGGATCCCTAGCAAAATGCCCACTCCCTTTCTCTTGGTGACTCCTAGACGGTATCTCATAAGGTAGAGCATAGGAACATAGGAGTAGACCATTCAGCCAATCGAGCCTGCTCTGCCATTCAATACAATCATGGCTGATCCTCCACTTCAAAGTGTTTTTCCCACATTATCCCCATATCCCTTTGTCATTGGTACTTAGAAATCTGTCAATCTCTGCTTTTAACATACACAATGACTGAGCTTCCACAGCCCTCTGGGGTAGAGAATTCTAAAGATTCACAACTCTCTGAGTAAAGAAATTTCTCCTCATCTCTGTCCTAAGTGTCTTCCCCTTATTTTGAAATTGTCTCCCCTGGTTCTAACTCCCCAACCAGGGGAAACATCTTACCTGCATCTACCCTGTCTATCCCTTTAAGTATTTTGTAGGTTTCAATGAGATCACCTCTCATGCTTCAAAACTCTAGAGAATACAGGCCCATTTTCCCTAATCTCTCTTCATAGGATAGTCTCGCCATCCCAGGAACAAGTCTGGTGAACCTTCGTTGCTCTCCCTCTATGGCAATAATATCCTTCCTAAGGTAAAGAGGACCAAAACTGCACACAGTACTCCAGGTGGGGTCTAACCAAGGTTCTATATAATTGAAGCAAGACTTTGCTAATCCCGTACTCAAATCCTCTTGCGATAAAGGCTAACATACCATTAGTCTTCCTAATTGCTTGCTGCACCTGCATATTAGCTTTCAGTGACTTATTGACGAGGACACTCAGGTCACTTTGTACATCTACACTTTCTAATCTCTTACCACAAGAAATACAATGCAAATCTATTCCTCCTACCAAAGTGGGTATCCTCACATTTTTCCACATTATATTCCATCTGCCATGTTCTTGCCCATTCACTTAGCCTGTCCAAATCCCCTTGAAGCCGCTTTGCATCTTCCTCACAATACACATTCCCACCTAGTTTTATGTCATCCGCGAACTTGGAAATATTACAATTGGTCCCCACGTCCAAATCATTGATATATATTGTGAACAGCTGGGGCCCAAGTACTGATCCTTGCGGTACCCCACTAGTCACAGCCTGCCAATAGCACAGCACTTACTGTCTTTAGGTGAAGTCCTCAGAGAATTTCCAGAATAAATGTTGATAGAGTGTTGGTGAAATCTTGTCAAAGTATCTTAGAAAGACTCTTGATGTGTTTCAAAATTCATCTTCAAACCTCCAGTAGCAAGTGAACAGTAAAGGTAATATGTCTTTAAGTCGCACTCAAAATCCTCTGCAATGACTTATTTAGTCCCAATCAGTAGGAGTAAGTGGGCTCTATTAGAAGAGGGAATTAGATCAAGTGCTATCCATCAAAGTGCCATGTAGCCTCCATAATGAGCGCTAGCAGGCATTTTAAGCAGCAATCAACTGCTTAATGATCCTCTGGGCAGCCATTCCTAGAGCTCACTTCAACCCCTTTACCAATGTGGTGTCTTGTGCAAAACATGGGCAAAACCAGCTTTACAGCTTAAGACCCCATCCTGGCTACCTTGAAGGCTCATTAGCACCTAAAGAATCGGGGAAATCAACCCCAATATGTTTTTGAATCTGGCAGTAGAACTACAACATTAGTTATTCTATACCACAGAGCTAAAATAAGGAAACCAGCTGCTTCAACAGGTGATGTAATTATTCTTGTTGATAGTAATAGCCAAAATGCATTTTTATTCTACCCATGTCTCTTTGCTTCAGTAACCCGACAGTGTAAAACCACTTCAGATATGAACGGCTTTCTGTGTGATGACCGCAGAACCTGTATCATTTCCACGCAGATGTGCAATGACAAAGTAGACTGCAGCAATGGGGAGGATGAATCAAACATGTACTGTGGTATGCATTTCACTCAAGTATCCAAAATTCACATGTCCACATTGGAAAAAGTACATGCTGCATCTGAAGAGTTTATCTCAAAGGTTTATTAGTTCTTGATCTTGATCCAGCGTTTTATAGAAAGCAGATATGTATAAAGTATTTACTGGACTTGAGGAAGATATAATTGCACATTTACATCCTTTAGGTTTAAGCACTGGTGCAATGTCAATGACCAATGCTTCAGATTCTCATTATCAGTATGTCATTTAGTGAGTTCATGTCTCTTCCTTTCTCTTGCTGCTCTCAACTATAGATAGGCAGACTTAATGTTGAGCCTTCCTCTTGATTATCTTCTGCTATTAAAGTTTAGTAGGAAATAAAAAGCACCATTCTTCAATATTGGGTGTCATGCAACACCTCTATAGTGTTCTGTTTTTCCTCACAGTGGGCTTGTGTATCTGAACTTTTATTTCCCTGTGTATCTGATCTTCCATCTCTCTCTTTCTATGTCTGAACTTCTGTCTCTCCGTTTGTATTTGAAACTTCTCTGCCTTACTTTGCAACTCAATTTCTATCCCATTTTTGTGTCTGATATTCCTGCACTCTCTCTCCCTATTTCTACCTGAACTCTTTGCCCTCTTCTGGGTTTGAAATTGTCTCTGTTTTCCTGTGGGTCTAAACTCCACATATGGGGTGAAATTGCTCTGTGATATTTATTATCCTAAATTCACCAATAGCAACATAGAGAATAAACTCAAACCTCAAGGACAAATTCAAATGAGTAAAACCAGTATAACTGGAACTAAGAAACAGGTAGCATCAAGGGACAGTAGCAAAAATTCACAAATTAGCAAAATTATGGAACAATACACATTTGATACAAGATGCTCGAACCTGTGTTCAAGCATTACAGTTGCCCTCACCTAATGTCCACAAGTGCATAACAGTTAAGAGTGAGAGTGAGAAACCTGACTGAACTTTCCCCAGGAGTGCTGGAGTGATTGTAATGTCCAAATGGCTGCCCCATGTGAGATCAGCTAAATTATCACAGAATCCAACCTGGACCTTCTGGCCTGCGTGACTCAGTATTGCATCATATGGTGCTTTTACCCATTAGAATGTCAGAAAGCTACCCGAAGTAAATTCTAATAAAAACATAGAAAATAGGAGCAGCAGTAGGCCAATCGGCCCTTTGGGCCTGCTGCACCATTCAAAAAAGATCATGGCTGATCATCTAATTCAGTACCCTGTTCCCACTTCCTCCTCATATTCCTTGATCTCTTTGGCATTAAGAAATATATCTATCTCCTTCTTGAATATCCTTAATGATTTGACCTCCATTGCCTTCTGCGGTTCACTACCCTCTGAGTGAAGAAATTTCTCCTCATTTCGGTTCTAAATGGCATACCCCGTATCCTGAGACTGTGACCCCTGGTTCTGGACTCCCCAGCCATCGGGAACATCCTCCCTGCATCTAACCTGTCTAGTCCTGTTAGAATTTTATAGGTTTCTATGAGATCCCCTCTCATTCTTCTAAACTCTAGTGAATATAGGCCTAGTTGACCCAATCTCTCCTCATATGTCAATCCTGCCATCCCAGGAATCAGTCTAGTAAATCTTCTTTGCACTCCCTCCATGGCAAGAACATCCTTCCTCAGATAAGGAGACCAAAAATGCACACAATGCTCCAGATGTGGGCTCACCAAGGCCCAGTATAACTGCAGTAAGACATCCTTGCTCCTGTACTCAAATCCTCTTGCAATGAAGGCCAACATACTATTCACCTTCTTAATTGCTTGCTGCACCTGAATGCTTGCTTTCAGCGACTGGTGTACAAGGACACCCAGGTCTCGTTGCACCTCCCCCTTTCCCAATCTATCACCATTCAGATAATAATCTGCCTTTCTGTTTTTACAACCAAAGTGGATACATCACATTTATCCACGTTATACTACATCTGCCATGTATTTGCCCACTCACCCAACTTGTCCAAATCACATTGGAGCCTCTTTGCATCTTCCTCACAGCTCACATTCCCCCCCAGTTTTGTGTCGTCTGCAAACTTGGAAATGTCACATTTAGTTCCCTCATCCAAGTCATTAATATGCATTGTGAATAGGTGGGGCCCAAGCACTGATCCCTGCGGTACCCCACTAGTCACTGCCTGCCACCCAGAAAAAGACCCGTTTATTCCTAATCTCTGTTTCCTGTCTGTCAACCAATTCTCAATCCATGCCAGTATATTACCCCCAATCCCTTGTGCTTTAATTTTGCACACTAACCTCTTATGTGGGACCTTATCAAATGCTTTCTGAAAATCCAAATACACCACATCCACTGGTTCTCCCATATCTATTGTACTAATTACAGCCTCAAAAAACTCCAGTAGATTTGTTGAACACGATTTCCCTCTCGTAAACCCATGTTGACTTTGCCCAATCCCGTTTGTGCTTTCCAGGCGTTCTGCTTTCACATCCTTTATGATACTCTGGCATTTACCCCACTACTGATGTAAGACTAACTGGTCTGTAGTTCCCTGTTTTTTCTCTCCCTCCTTTTTTAAATAGTGGGGTTACATTTGCCAACCTCCAATCTGTAGGAACTGCTCCAGAGTCTATAGAATTTTGGAAGATGATCACCAATGCATCCACTATTTCCAGGGCCACTTCCTTTAGTACTCTGGGATGTAGATTATCAGGCCCTGGAGATTTGTCAGCCTTTAACCCCATTAATTTCCCTAGCACTATTTTTTTACTAATACTGATTTACTTCAATTCCTCCCTCTCATTAGACCCTTGGTTCCCTAACATTTCCGGGAGGTTATTTGTGTCCTCCTTTGTGAAGACAGAACCAAAGTATGTGTTTAATTGTTCTGCCATTTCTATGTTCCCCATTATAATTTCCCCCACTTCTGACTGTAAGGGACCTACATTTGAGGGAATTTGAGGGGATTTGAGGAAGAACTTTTTTACCCAGAGGGTGGTGAAGGTCTAGAATGCACTGCCTGGGAGGGTGGTAGAGGCAGGTTGCCTCACATCCTTTAAAAAATACCTGGATGAACATTTGGCATGTCATAACATTCAAGGCTATGGGCCAAGTGCTGGAAAATGGGATTAGGTAGACAGGTCAGGTGTCTTTGATGCATCGGTGCAGACTCGACGGGCCGAAGGGCCTCTTCTGCTCTGTATTATTTTGTGATACATTTGTCTTCACTAATCTTTTTCTCTTCACATATTTATAGAAGCTTTTACAGTCAGTTTTTATGTTCCCTGCAAGTTTACTCTCATACTCTATTTTCCCCCATTTAATCAACCTCTTTGTCCTCCTTTGCTGAATTCTAAACTGCTCTCAATCCTCAGACTTACTGCTTTTTCTGGCAATTTGCTATGCTTCCTCTTTGAACATAGAACATAGAACATAGAACAGTACAGCACAGTACAGGCCCTTCGGCCCATGATGTTGTGCCAACCCTTTAACCTACTCTAAGATCAAACTACCTACATACCCTTCATTCTACTATCATCCATGAAATATAATCTTTGGATCTAATACTATCCCTAATTTCTTTTGTAAGGCACGGTTGAGCCACCTTTCCAATTTTATTTTTGTGCCAGACCTATAATGAACCTAAATAAGAAATGCCGGAATCACCCAGCAGGTCTGGCAGCATCTGTGGAAAGAAAGCAGAGCCAACGTTTCGGGTCAGTGACCCTTCTTCGGAACGCACCTATATGGCTTAATTGTAATGATACTGAACTGGTAACCCAGAGATCATGGCAAGTTGTGAAATCAATTGAATAAATCTAATAATTTGCAGACTAGTATGAAAAAAAACTGGTTTGTCAATGTCCTTCAGAGAAGGGAGCCTGCCGACCTGGTCTGACCTACATGTGACGACAATTCTATGCTGGTGTGACTGACTCATAGGGCAGAATCTTCCCGGTCCCCTGGAGACAAGTTTGAAGGCTGGACCAGGAGCAAATTTGGAGCTTAGGGCGTCAGTTTGGCAGGCTGACATGTTTCTGTCTCTAGTCAAACTTGTCGGAGGCGGGTGAACAACAGCACTGGCTACCTGCCTGGCAGTGTTGAGTAGCCAATGATGATCAATTAAGGGCCTTAATGAGGTGGACAGGGAGGACTCTGCCAGGATCTTCCTGCTGTCGGAGTGGCCTCCCACTGAGTGCTGAGCCCAGCAGCTCTGTGGAGGCAGCCTCCTGGTGACTGGCTGGATGGCCATCAGAGACAGAGGCTCCATGCCCACTGACAGGGCCACGGGTAAGAAAGGCTGCACTTGCGGCCCAAATGAATCCTCCAGAGGGGCTTCCTCTCTCCGCTCCAATGGGCCTACTGACTTCATCCCTCCATTTTTGAAATATAATGGACGCTTCAAGGGCGCCTCCATGTTGAATGCCCTCATGCTTTCCTTTCTGCTTGAGAAGTACCCACCTCTCCAGGTGGGGCTGCTGCCTTTCCAAAGCTACGGGCTCTCTGATTAGGCCCGCAGCCTCAGGAACCCACTCACCGTCCTTAATTGGACGGCAGACAGGAAGGAAACTGCCTCGCAGAAGATCGTTTCAAAGTGTGCATTCCAGACCTGTGTAGGGTTGGGACCCGGAAATGGACCCCACTCCTGAAAATAAACTATCACCAGAAGATTCTGCCCGTAGTGCCCTAGGAGCAACTATGGATGGGTCATAAATGCTGCCAGCACTTTCCACATCCTGAGGACAAATAATTTAGAAATATTATTTTGGATCAAGATTGCTGGAAACTCCAGAGAAACTGCATAAGTGGCTATTTTTGATATTTCTTCAGGGTTTCTGCCAATCTTCCACTCAAAGTATACAGGCAGATCAGGAAAACCTTCACAGAAATCCTACCCCACTGTCTGTAATTTTATGAAGAATGTATGGAAGTAGCTTTGACCCTTACACACCTTGCTACCCCTTTCTCTTTCCTGATCAGGAGACCTACCTAACAGCCTCCCCAAACATTTAGTTTTTATGTGTGGCAACTGGAAATCCTGGATCTATATAGATGAAAAGTGTGATGGAAAAAATCACTGCGGAGACTGCTCAGATGAATCAGGTAATAAAATCCCATTTAAGAGTTTAAAGAGTTGTTTATTCATTATGTTCAGGCACCATATAACTTTACTACAAATTTATTACTACTGGATGTGGGATCAATCTCTGCTTACAATGACAATCCATATGATGGTAACAAACTGCTCCAAATATGTATTTTATTCCATCCTACTGCTATGATCAGGTGAGAAAGGGGTCTAGGGCTCCGCTGTCAACCTTTTCCTAGTTTGGCCGTAACAGGGTTTAACTTTTAAAACACGATGTTTTTAGCTTCCCCTCAGTGAGTCCTTGCTCACTGCTCTCTAATTGTGATTGCAAAGAAATCAACCAGACAGGTTTTCTCAGATTTAAGCAAGAAAGGTGTAAGTTTATTAACCTTAAAACTCTAATTCAGTTAAAAGTACTGAAAAATATGCAACGTGACCATGCTAGCGTGCATACGTGATAACCACACACAGGAGGAGAAAGAATTAAAAGAGAGGGAAGGTTTGAAGTAGTAGAATGAAATTCAGTTACTGGTTTTGATTTGGATGTAAAGTCTTTGATTGAAGGTAAGTCTTGCAGTTCTTATTGGGTCCAATGCACACTTTCAAGCTTGTTTTGCTGGTCTTTCTTGAAGCTTAAATTACTCCGTGGGTCCCTGGAGCATTGCGTGAGAGACAGAGAGAGGGAGACCTTCCTCCTTGAAGTTCAATTGCAGTTTCTTTTCTTTTTGTGTCAGGCACAATTCAAAAAGCCCCAGGTTGGCCAGCAGGTTTGTCATGTGACTAGCCCCCTGTTTGAACAGCCTCTCCCAGGAGGTTTGTGGATTCCTCCAAGTTTACCAGACACATTCAGTGCGGGGGTGGGGGGGGTGGGGGGGGGGGGGGGGGGAGGGGCGTGGAATGCTGACTCTTACACATTCAATAACTCTCAATGTCTTTTGATTATCACTATTGACAAAACCCATCTGATTAATTGGATCAGGGAGTATTCCTATTATCTCTCCATGCAACTGTCTTTTAGAATGCAAATGTGCAGCCATGCTTTCAGCCACTATTCTATGGTCTTTTTAAAAAGTTATTTCAATGTCCAGTAACAGTTCAAAAATAATGATGTTGCTTATGATGAAATTAATATGTCTCATTTTGGCAGGGGTTGTTTCCGTCACACTACCCTTCTATAAGTTTTCCTGGGACACGCTGCAAGTGGACAGACAGTTTGCTCCAAGCTTTTGCCAATGCTGGACTAAATTGGGTCCTAAGGCAAGAGTGGCCTTGAGTGTTTCTTCCTTGCTGTCATGTTGGGAAGGTTCCTTTTCTCTGCTTGGTGCCATAACATAACATACAGAGGGTGTAATGAACTCAGGTCACATACCTCAAATCTGAGAGGAGAAATGCTTGCGCAGTCTGCCGTGAGGCTGTAACTGCACTCATGTTACTGCTGAGTCTGGACTGGACTCCAACAGATGAGGATGCCATGCCATGCCAGTGGCTGCAAAGCTACCACTGCCCTAAGCTTCTTTGCCTCTGGGCCCAACAGGTCTCAGCAGGTGACATGGCACATGTTAGCCCATCTGGCATGCATTCTTGTATATGTTCAGGCTTTTGGCTTTTTGGAAATCACTGGCTTCCCTCAAGTGCAAGTGTTAATAGATTGTACATGTCTGCAACTTCCTACAGGCCAGCAGTTTTCCTTAATTAAACAGGATTTAATTTGCTGAATGCCCAGTTTGTCAGCAAACATAACTTACGGATAATGGAACTGTACCTTGAATACTGTTTAGGTTCTGGCCACTAAGGCATAAAGACAGAATCCAAGCCCTGGAAGCCAAAGAACCTGGAGTTTAATCCATAGTTGTAGAGGACTGTGTTCTGAGGAAAGGTTAGAAATAAAAATGAATGAAAGAGGTATATATGATACTAAGTTAATCCTGAGCACTTTGTTCAAGATAAATCAAGATTGCAGGACATAAATACCAACTGGTAAAATGGAAGTTCAAGACTGACGTCAGGAAGCACTTGACTACAAAATGATTAACACCTAAAGTAGTCATCAATGAAAGCAAAAGCTCTGGAATCATTTAAAAGGCAGTTAGATTTCATCATGGAAGGGTTATTCCCCCAATGCCCTTGCTGTTGCCTGTCTGTCCAGACTGCTACCGCTCATGCTGAGATGTTGCAATCTGAAGATGGGCCTTCTAGGGCCAGCGGTGCTCAAGGTTGTCCTGCAAAGCCATCTGCAGTCTTCCCCACTGTAATTCAACAGCTTCCAACAGCCATGGTGCAGCCACTGGAGTAGCACACTGTGTAAGAGCACTAGGACAGGCAAAGGCACAGGGAAGACAAGCACTAAAGGAATGCTCAAGGGTGATTAGTTGACATTTGTATGCAGTACGGCATGATTTGATTTATTAATTTGGTTTGGGAATTATCATTTTGTGGCGGTTTTTGTATTTATATTGCGGCCAAGCGGACGCTGTGATGGTCAATAACAGTGGGAAGGTAAGGTGTGGGGCTGTTGGTGAATGGAGAATTGAGGTTGCGTTTACAGGTATTGCAGTCAGATGAGTTGATCATTGACAAGCTGGCAGGAAAGGGGCTGCATTGCTTGCTTCTCCTTTCCTTCTCCTTCTTCTCTGCTGGTTGCAGTATAGCTAGTAGCAAGGGCTGTCCCCTCATGATGGCGGGGTTGTGCAGCATGCAGCAGACCACCACAAATCTTGTCATGCACTTTGTCAAATACTGCAGGGTTCCTCCAGAGCAGTCCAGGCAATGGAAGTGTTGATTAAGCACTCCAATGGTTTGCTATGTCAAATTTTGTGTGGCAGCATGTCTTTCTTTGTATACATGCTGGCCACGTGTGTGTGGGTTGTGCACTGGAGTCAGGAGCCATGTCGTCAAAGGATATTCCTTGTCGCCCAGTAGCCATCCTCTGTTTGTCCATTTGTTGTGGTGGCTGAAATGTAGATGGCAAAGTGCACTGCTGCAGAATGAAGGCATCATGACTGCTGCCAGGATACTGGGCATTGACCTGCTGTGTATGGTGCCCAGAAAGAGATGTGTGTGTGGTCAATGGCACCACACCATGGGGAAACCAACAATCCTCGCCAAGCCATGTTCTCACTCTGCCTGCTTCTCACTGGCAAGCTGGAATGAAATGTATTCAGCTTTCTTGGAATACAGAGCCTCAGTGACCTCCCTTATGCAAAGGTGGACGGCAAAGTGGGAGATGTTGTTAGTATTGCCTGCTCCAGCCTGGAAGGAGCCAAACGCAAAAAAGTTCATAACCATAATCTCCTTCACAACCACTGGCCTTGCCTCCCTTGCCTTGCTCTGAGGCTGCAGTTGTGGCTACAGCAAGTGACAGACTTCAGTTCGGACCTTCTTCGTGAAGCGGAGATGTCTGACACACTGTTCCTCGCTAGGGTTCAGTTGGAAGAATTGCTCCCTGAACACCCTGGATATGGCCTTCTGCTCTCTTTCTCCCTCTCCACCCTCTTCCAGCAGCTTGTCCTGCTCTGTGTCGCCTCTGCTTAGTCTTCCTGTCATGCTGTAGTCCAAGGGGATGCAAATTACTGCGCCCATGTCTGGGAGCAATTGACTTGTGCAGAATCCTTGAAGTGAGGACAAAGTCCTTCCGCATGTACCACACCACTCCCTGTAGACTTCAGCAATGTTAAGCAACTCTGGCAACACACCTACAATCACAGAAATAGCCAGTAGAAATCAATAAGCAAATAACCTGAAAGTAGTTAATGATCACTTTAAATAGTACAGTTGGGAGGAGGTCATCCTGCTAAGCTTGTGTTCAGCTGTGTGTGTTAAAGAGACAGTGTTAGCTGAAGCATTGAGCCCTAAAATGGCAGTGCTGGCTTCAAATCAGCATCACAGATGTGCTAATGTCCTCACCAAAATGGCGTCCAGCGCAGCTAGCATCAGAAACATGCGCAAGAGCTGCGGACACCATTTGGAGGCACAGCAGCACCTGTAGCACTGAAAAAACAAGTGCTACAGAGATGAATTTCATGGCCAATGTCTCCCCAGTGAACAACCATAAAACCAGGGTGCAAGAGCAGCAAAGCTGGAGTCGGTAAAGGCAAATGAAACCAGGAAGCAAGAACATCACAGCCAGGGTTGGTAGCATTCAAACCAGGAGCAAGTAGAAAGATGTACAATTTCTTGCAACTAACTGTGAGCAAGTCCACACATTGATTTTTCAATAACACATGGATAGATTTAAACAGTGCATTACTAAGCATCACAGAACAATGGTTTTAAAAATTATATAATTCAAACTTTTTTATCAATATGTTTTCTTGTTTTAAAGAATTGCAGTGCCCTGCCTGTTCTGGATGGAAATGTGTTACTGTCTTCTTCAGAGACTGTGACTGCATACCTAAGAGTCGCTGCAATGACAACATTCAGGACTGCAGTGACTTGAGTGATGAAAGAAACTGTACAAAGTGACAGCTGAATGGACTTCTCACCTTGGCATTTGGCTCAAAAATGCTGCATGGATGATATATATTCTTCTGTGAACTTCGTGCTTGTTTAAAGTAAAGGGTGAAATGCACACACCAAATCATGTTGAGTTAGAATAGACGCTAAATTTACTGTGTTGTGAAATAGCCCTGTTTCTAACACTAAAGATCAGTATAACTGCATGAAGTCAAACATATGCTTTATTTAATCAGCAATTTTGTCAGATACCTACATTAAAAATCTTACATCTGTATGCGCTTCCTGTGCCAACATGTCCAGTATAAACTCATATGTCCACATCTATAATGGAAACTGTCCAAGTCACATTGTAATCACATGCTCGCAACATAAGAACGTAAGAACTAGGAGCAGAAAACTATATAGCCCCACCATCCTGCTCTTCCATTCAGTAAGATCATGACTGAATTTGACCTCAGTTCCACTTTACTGCCCAATCCCCATATTCCTTGATTCCCTTACAGTCCAAAAATCTATCTCAGCTTTGAATTTACTCAAAGGCTTAGCATCCATGGCTCTTTATCCTGAGACCATGTCTCCTAGTTCCGATGCTAGCTGCACTGTCCAGCCCAGGAAAACAACCTCTCAACCTTTACCCCCTCAAGCCCCTTCAGGAACTTATACATTTCTTTGACCCCACTGCAAAAAAATTCCTGGTCTTACATTCAGCCTGTTTTCTCATATGTCAACTTTAAATAAAAACTTTAAAATAGCATCCTGTTTGTTATTTCCTTTTTGTTGCCCTTTGACCAATCCTGAAGTCTGTCCCAGCTGCTGGCCCAGAATGGTTGCCATTTACAATTTATTCATTATTTACATTTTCAATACCGTGTGATGACAGGTTCACTGTCTGACCCCAGATCGTGTTTCATCCACCCACTCCACTGATACATCGAAGCACCACGGCTGTGTCAGCTGATCTGAGGCTTTCAATATTCAGAAAGCTCCTCAGCAGCAATTCTCCTGCCAAGAGCCAAGGCTTCTTTGGCAGCACCTCCCAAATGCATGACCTCTGCCACTTAGAAGGAGAAGGGCAGCAGGTGCTTGAGCACAAAAGCACCTCCAAGTTACCAAGTCACACAGCATCCTAACATGGACTTATATTCCTTCATTGTCGCTAGATCAAAATCCTGGAACGCCCTACCTAACAGCATTGTGGGAGTACCTTCACTACATAGACTGCTGAGGTTCAAGAAGAAGGCCTGCTACCAGATTCTCAAGGGCCAAGAGGATGGGGAATAAATGACAGCCTAGTTAATGATGCCCATATCCCAAGATGGACTACATTTAAAGAAATACCTACCTCATATATTTATACACACTGCTTATTGACACCATGGGGCAGCTGCATCACACATGTGCAGTGACATCATCAGCCTGCAATGCTGACAATGTACAAGTGCCATACGAATCACACATTCACCCCAAAAAAAATCACCTTAACTAATTCTGCTCTCTTGGATGATCTATTTAGAAATCAATGCCTTGAGATAATTAAGTTTTATCAACAGCATGTTCGCCATGCATGGCTCAAGCACAATAATGTCGTTGGTCTGCAAATGTGCGATTCAAGTCCAGCAATAATTTTATCAATGACATTTCTAATCAAGTGAGGCTTTTAATCTTAGAATGAGTTATAGGGAAGTAAATATCCTCTGTATTTGAATATCACCATGCTCCTGAATATAAAATTCTACCACAACACCCAAACATGCACATTGGCATCATTGGCCTGCATATGCACAATGATGCCATCAGCCTGTCTGTGTGCAATGTTTGCCATGATTTTACAGGGTGCAAATCATCTTGATGCCAAATAAAATGCAGTAGTGCACATCGATGTTGACCTCATTGTGATGGTTTAGGTACACTCAATACTGATCTGGAGGCTGCATGAAGACTACCTTCCAAAAACATCTGCAGGAAGTAATACCAGTCAAATTTCAGTGCTCATTCTGAAGTGTATATTTGTAAGGGTTTATTTTTGTATATTCACAATAACAAACCCCAATCCCTCTGCTTCCACTAAGGTAAAACATGCTGATACCCCCTCTGCACAGTTGAAGCAACAGGGTACTAGGTAATATCCCAAGGAGATACACACAAAGTATCATTTGCAAGTTTGCAAGTTCTCCCTGTGTCTGCGTGGGTTTTCGCCGGGTACTCCGGTTTCCTCCCACCACCAAAAGACTTGCAGGTTGATAGGTAAATTGGCCATTATAAATTGCCCCTAGTATAGGTAGGTGGTAGGGGAATATAGGGACAGGTGGCGATGTGGTAGGATTATGGGATTAGTGTAGGATTAGGATAAATGGGTGGTTGATGGTCGGCACAGACTCGGTGGGCCGAAGGGCCTGTTTCAGTGCTGTATCTCTAAATAATAAATAATAAAAATAATAATGTTAAAGCTGATATTATACCTAATGGATGCACTGTTTGTTGGGGTGCAGATACCCTTAGCAGTTTTACTTGGTTAGATTACATCACTGTTGACAAACAAGAGCCAATGGAGATTCACTCTGAGCTTCAGCCCTGGCATGAAGTCTAGTCAAGGCTGATCCTGATACTGTTTGAAGTCAAATGACACTCTTCACACCTACGAATATGGTGGCTTTTGATTTTTTTTTGTACAATAAAAATGCATTCTCTTGTCCCACCGCACCCCAAAAGGAAGTCCATTTCCTATTATTTGTGTTAAGTTCAGTAATGCTCATGCCTGATGACCAATTTTCCCTTTAAAGTTTAGTTGTGTGCTGCCCATTTATTTCAGTGCATAGTCCTTTTAAAGTTTTTCCATGGTCGAGCAAGGCCTGCACAGATCATTCCAGACTGCTGTGTAGCTGTGCACCTCTGCAGCTTGGCAGGAACATTAATGATGGTACTGTTTCAATCCCAGATTGGATTATAGGGAAGTAGATATTCTCCACATTAACCATCATGGTCCCAAATATAAAATGCTAGCACAACACCCATACACGGACATCATTGGACTGCATATGCATGCTAATATTTATCTCCCTTAATCTCACCCTCCATATGAACTGACCTACCCTATTCAGGGACACCCCCTTGATCTTGCCATGTCACATGGCCTTGCTACTCCCATTTGTCAATCACAAGTAAGACCTTGTATTGTTCTCCACCCCCATCCCCCTTCCCCCTCCCAAACCCTACTTCCTTCCATGTACACTGCAGAAAAAAAACTCCCTCCCCATTCGCTTACAACTGTACATTCAAAATTCCAACTATCTAGTCTTTGGCCCTCCATTCACAATTCTGCAGCTACCAATCCGCTCGGTCATTCCCTCACCTCCACCTTTGTTGTTGGAGTCCCCAATAAAACTTCTACTTTCTCTATCCCTGGCTATTCCCCCAGTACAGCCCTCATCTTTGCTCCCTTAAATCTAAGGGAGACTTGAATGTTTATAGAGGCCAACTGGTTTAGCCATTCATTTCCCATCTGGCTGAACCATGTAAAGCACCATCTGTTTTTGGCAGAGGAGAATAAGATCATCACTATTGCAGGATCACCTTGGAATGCAAAGATAAGCCTCAGCTTCTTTCCTGCAAAGCCTTTCCTTAAACCTTTCTCTCCTGCCACCTCCAATGGGTGTGAGGAGCACATGGGGTGGTCACTAAGATTGAGAGCATACATTCATTTGCCTCTGCCCTTCCTTCCGCTAGTCCACTAAACCAAACTCCCTCTATAACCAAATCCTGAAGTCACATCTTTCTCTTTTTGCTGTCCTATCTCCCCAATGCCTTCTCAGATCCACCTCCTGCTCCTTTGATCCTATTGCCACAAAACTGCTGACTGCCCAATCTCCCTACCTGGCCCCA